>NC_140218.1:1385586-1468086 GCF_951802725.1 Rutilus rutilus | reverse complement strand
CCTCGAGTCTCCGTATTTCCAAGAGGAAACTTTCCAAAATATAGAAAGAGAAATCAGCCATTTCCAGGCCCAGGGAAGTGTGCTGCTTATGGGTGACTTAAACGCCAGAACAGGAGCAGAACTAGATTACATCGAATCGCACGGTAGCAGATTCATCACAGGCAATAACGACTTGTACCCTTCTCACCCCAGCAGACAAAACTGTGATGAAACCGTGAACGCTCACGGACGGCAGCTGCTGCAGCTCTGCCGAGGACTGGCTCTGTACATCGTCAACGGAAGACTGCGAGGAGACTCGCTCGGCCGATACACCTACAGCTCAGCTCTGGGGAACAGCACTGTAGACTATACCATCACAGATCTCGACCTTTCTTCTCTGAGAGCATTCACAGTCAAACCCCTGAAACCTTTCTCAGACCACAGCCAAATCATCCTCTATATAAAGCAATCTGAAACATCACCCAAACCAATTAGGACCCCATATCAAATGAGCAAAATAATGTCTTTCAAATGGACTGAAACCAGTGCCAGTAATTACAGCACTGCCGTCGAATCTTCAGAAATACAATCCCTCATACATTCATTCCAAATACAGGAATACCCTAAAAATCAATTCAGCATCAATCAGGAAGTACAAGATCTAAACAACATATTCTACAAAACAGCACAAAAAAGTAATTTGGCAATTGTTAAACCAAAGAAAAAATATTTAGAGACTGACAAATGGTTTGATTTGGACTGTAAGGCTCTGAGAAAAAACCTCAGAAATTGATCAAATCAAAAACACAGACAACCAGATAATCCGGACCTCCGCCTTCTTTACTGTGAGGCACTAAAACAGTATAAAGCCACACTCCGGCGGAAAAAAGCACAGTTTTTGCAAAACCAGTTTGAAGAAATTGAAAAATCTATAAACTCACACAAATTTTGGGATAAATGGAAATTGTTATACAAACCAAATCAAGAAGTTCTGGCAATCCAAGACGGGGAGAAGTGGAAGAACCACTTCCAAGAATTATACAGCCCAACTGAAATTCAAAATTATAATCAAAATGAAATAATTAATAAACTAGACAATTTGGAAAGATCAATTAAAGCAAATCAAAACCCTTTAGATTTCCCCATAACAATGACCGAATTGGAAGAAAAATTAGGAGTCCTTGAGTCCAAGAAAGCCTGTGGTGTAGACAGCATCCTGAACGAGATGCTGAAACACACAGACCAAAGCTTCAGACTGGCCATGCTCAAACTGTTCAATGATGTTCTGTGTGTAGGGTTCTTCCCTGAGATCTGGAACAAGGGCCTCATCAGCCCCATCCACAAGAGCGGAGACAAACTAGACCCCAACAACTACCGAGGCATCTGTGTGAACAGTAACCTGGGGAAGGTTCTCTGCAGCATCTTAAACGCCAGACTTTTACACTTCCTTATGAAGCACAATGCCTTGAGTAAATCCCAAACTGGCTTTCTTCCAAAATGTCGCACATCCGATCACATTTTTACATTACAAACACTAATTGACAAATATGTACATCAAAACAAAGAACAAATTTTTGCTTGTTTCGTTGATTTCAAGAAAGCATTTGATTCAATTTGGCACGAAGGATTATACCTAAAGCTTATGGACAGTGGAGTAGGGGGGAAATTCTATGATTTGATCAAATCGATGTACACAGCCAGCCAATGCGCTGTCAAAATTGGAAACCAAAGAACCGAATTTTTCCCCCAGGGGCGCGGAGTGAGACAGGGCTGCAGTTTAAGCCCCACCCTCTTCAACATCTACATCAACCAATTGGCCAATACATTAGAACACGCTCCCTTTCAAGGTCTCACTCTCCACGACACAGAGATCAAGTGTCTTCTCTACGCAGACGACCTGGTTCTCCTGTCGCCCACTAAAGAGGGGCTTCAGGACAGCCTGGATCTGCTGGAGGATTACTGTCAGTCCTGGGCCCTGACCGTCAACCTCCAGAAGACTAGAGTCATGATGTTCCAGAAACGCTCCAGATCTCAGGGACCAACACACACATTCACACTCTCACACAGAACCATTGAGAGCACCAAAGCATACACTTACCTCGGCCTGAAAATAACTCCAACTGGTAACTTTACTTTGGCTGTGAATGAACTCAAAGAGAAAGCTCAAAGGGCTTTCTATGCCATAAAACGATCAATCAAAATTGACATCCCAGTCCAAATTTGGCTCAAACTTTTCAAATCAATAATTGAACCAATTGTTCTATATGGCAGTGAAGTGTGGGGTCCTTCTATAAAATTTGATTTTTTAAATTGGGAAAAACATCCGATTGAAACTCTACAATTAGATTTCTGTAAAAGAATACTCAAAGTCCAAAGAAAAACACCAAACAACGGATGCAGGGCAGAATTGGGCCAATACCCTCTCCTCCTAAACATCCAAAAAAGAGCCATCAAATTCTGGAAACACCTGAAAACAAGCGACCCCAACACACACCATTACAGAGCCCTTAAACACCAAGAGCTGAGCGTAGCGAGGAGTCCCCTGTGCCAGCTGGTGCTGAGACTGACTGAGCTCTCTCCTGCAGAGATCAGCACGCCTCAACACACACACACACTCACACACATTCGGCCTGCACAAATTATCAACACAGAACAAGACAAGTACATCACCCATTGGACGAACACCATTCAAAACCAACACAAACTGGAATGTTATTCGGCACTAAATCGAGAGTACACTGTTGCGAGCTACCTGAGCACAGTGAGTGATGTGAAGCTCAGGAAAACCCTGACGATGTACAGACTCAGCGAGCACAGCCTGGCCATCGAGACGGGACGATGTACAGACTCAGCGAGCACAGCCTGGCCATCGAGACGGGCCGGCGCAGACAGACCTGGCTCTCCCGGGAGGACAGACTCTGCACACACTGCATTCTGGGAGTGCCGGAGACTGAGCTGCACTTCCTCACAGAATGCCCAAAATATGAACACATCAGAGACCAATATTACCCCAAAATTAATAAGATATTTCCCCAATTTAACACCTGTAACCCAACCCAAAAACTCAGATTCATCCTTGGCGAAGAAGCCAAATGCTCCAATATAGCAGCAAGACTAGTAGCATCTCTCCACATCCTGAGGGACGAGCAGAGCAGCAAACGCCCAATACACACACACTCACTCACAGCCTAACACACCCCCATCACACACACAGCCTAACCCATCCCATCACACCTACACACATATATGATGTTCAAGTTCAGTGTTTGTTTATTTTGTTTTTTTTATATACATGTTTTCTGCAATATAATCCTTTTTTATTTTATTTATTAATCTTTGTTTACACTATTATTATTGCTTTATGTTATCAGTATTATTATTTTTGCAATAACTAGCCAAGATAATATATATAATACTATCTTTATTTAATTTAACTATTATTATAATTTTGTGTACTAAATGTTCTAAATCATTTTCTATGTTGTTGTGATGCTTTGGCAATACAAAATGTACTTTTTTGTCATGCCAATAAAGCTTTCTGAATTGAATTGAATTGAGAGTGAGTGTGTGTGTGTGTGTGTGTGTGAGAGTGAGTGAGTGAGTGTGAGTGAGTGAGAGAGAGAGAGTGAGTGAGTGTGTGTGTGTGTGTGAGAGTGGGGGTGTGTGTGCGCAAGTGAGTGCGTGTTTGTTTGTGATTGTGTGAATGATTGTGTGAGCGAACAAGTGAGTGAGTGTGTGAGTAAGTGTATGTGCGTGTGTGTGATTGTGTGAATGATTGTGTGAGCGAGCGAGTGAGTGAGTGTGTGAGTAAGTGTATGTGCGTGTGTGTGTGTGTGATTGTGTGAATGATTGTGTGAGCGAGTGAGTGAGTGTGTGAGTAAGTGTGTGTGTGTGTGTGTGTGATTGTGTGAATGATTGTGCGAGCGAGTGAGTGAGTGTGTGAGTAAGTGTGTGTGTGTGTGTGTGAGTGTGTGATTGTGTGAATGATTGTGCGAGCGAGTGAGTGAGTGTGTGAGTTAGTGTGTGTGTGTGTGTGTGTGAGTGTGTGATTGTGTGAATGATTGTGCGAGCGAGTGAGTGAGTGTGTGAGTAAGTGTGTGTGTGTGTGTGTGTGTGTGTGTGATTGTGTGAATGATTGTGCGAGCGAGTGAGTGAGTGTGTGAGTTAGTGTGTGTGTGTGTGTGAGTGTGTGAATGATTGTGCGAGCGAGTGAGTGAGTGTGTGAGTAAGTGTATGTGCGCGTGTGTGATTGTGTGAATGATTGTGCGAGCAAGTGAGTGAGTGAGTGAGTGAGTGAGTGTGTGTGTGTGTGTGTGTGTGTGATGAGTGTTTACACTGCCATGGTTCTGGCCTGGTCCTGTCTAAGGTTTTCCTCAGGTCCGACTATTCTCGCCGCAGGGAACAGAGAGCGATGACGCGTCCAGAACCGCTCGATGTGCTGTTCATGATACACAACCTGCAAAAACACACGCACACACACAATTGTTTCACTAAGGACACAGCATAGACTTCCATAGATTTTGATCAGCTTGATGATAAATGAATAAAATGAATAAATAAAAACCAGTGAAATGTCCTCACTAGTCAGTTGCCATAATATCTCCCTATATAAGTGAGGACACTGGCCCTCAGGAGCAGTTAGACCTGCAGCTGATCAGCTTTGGCTGACACACGGCCTCAGCGTGAGTGATCATGTATGTGGCATGTTAAGTGGCAGGGTTATGGTTAAGTGTGTCCATGAAGGATTAATCAAACTATACCCGTATTCTCACTGATCCTGAAACACTGGTGTGAGAGCCGTACGTACGTTGTTGTGTATGAAGAGTCGTAAGCGTGTGTGTGGGTAGTGCAGAGTTGCGAGTCTCTCCAGAAATTCATCCAGAAACGGCGTCGGCTGCTCGATAAACACAGCGATGTGAACCAGCGGCATCTCCTCGTCCTACACACACACACATACATCTCTGTTATAATTCATCCTCCTGAATAGGGTTGGGAATTGAAGAATCGGACACTTGTTATAAAATTAACAATTCGATTCCTCTTATCGATTCATTTCAATATAACGTTAAACCATTTGAGTGAGAGACTTTTCTGTGTTCATGTGTATCAGTGTATCGGATCCGTGCAGCTCTTAAAGTGACAGCACTAATATTCCTGCTCTATAATAACACTAATATTCCCGCTCTATAATAACACTAATATTCCTGCTCTATAATAACACTAATATTCCCGCTCTATAATAACACTAATATTCCTGCTCTATAATAATACTGATATTCCTGCTCTATAATAACACTAATATTCCTGCTCTATAATAACACTAATATTCCCGCTCTATAATAACACTAATATTCCCGCTCTATAATAACACTAATATTCCCGCTCTATAATAACACTAATATTCCTGCTCTATAATAACACTGATATTCCTGCTCTATAATAACACTAATATTCCTGCTCTATAATAACACTAATATTCCTAATATTCCCGCTCTATAATAACACTAATATTCCCGCTCTATAATAACACTAATATTCCCGCTCTATAATAACACTAATATTCCCGCTCTATAATAACACTAATATTCCTGCTCTATAATAACACTGATATTCCTGCTCTATAATAACACTAATATTCCTAATATTCCCGCTCTATAATAACACTAATATTCCCGCTCTATAATAACACTGATATTCCCGCTCTATAATAACACTGATATTCCCGCTCTATAATAACACTGATATTCCCGCTCTATAATAACACTAATATTCCCGCTCTATAATAACACTAATATTCCCGCTCTATAATAACACTAATATTCCCGCTCTATAATAACACTAATATTCCCGCTCTATAATAACACTAATATTCCCGCTCTATAATAACACTAATATTCCCGCTCTATAATAACACTAATATTCCCGCTCTATAATAACACTAATATTCCTAATATTCCTGCTCTATAATAACACTAATATTCCTGCTCTATAATAACACTGATATTCCTGCTCTATAATAACACTAATATTCCTGCTCTATAATAACACTAATATTCCCGCTCTATAATAACACTAATATTCCCGCTCTATAATAACACTAATATTCCTGCTCTATAATAACACTAATATTCCTGCTCTATAATAACACTAATATTCCTAATATTCCCGCTCTATAATAACACTAATATTCCCGCTCTATAATAACACTGATATTCCCGCTCTATAATAACACTAATATTCCCGCTCTATAATAACACTAATATTCCCGCTCTATAATAACACTAATATTCCCGCTGAATAACTTCTGTAACTATATTTGTAATGTATGTTTTATTGATAAAGTTATTTTAGTTTCTGTTCCTGAACTCCTGAAACTCACATCTGTGTTCAGTGTCTATCTGTTGCGATTGCTAATTTATCGTCTTTATTGATGCCTGAAGTTTATATTAGCCAGGCTAGTTGTTTTTCTATGGTATTTGTAAACCACAGGCAGACGCTACGTGGATTTTTCTTCATGATATTCAGCAACAATTAAATGTTTTGCAATAAGAGTAAATGTGAATGATATCTAAGGTTTCTTTTATCTTATTGGAATCAAAATTAGGAATCGATAAGCAGAATCGAAATGGGAATCGTTGAATTTCAAACAATACCCAACCCTTCTCCTAAACCACATGACACAGATCTTCTCCTAAACCACATGACACAGATCTTCTCCTAAACCACATGACACAGATCTTCTCCTAAACCACATGACACAGATCTTCTCCTAAACCACATGACACAGATCTGTCAGACTCATGTTGACTGTGTTGTAACTGTGTTTGTGTCAATACTCGGACACTCACAGACAGATGACTCTGGTCCAGCAAATCATCGTCACAGTTTCCACATCCGTTTTCATACGTCCACGCCGTCGGCACGTAGTTACCCAGATAATTCAGCTGGAGCTACACACACACACACACACACACACACACACAACAAATGGTTTATATGCTGGCAGTGAGAAAGAGAATCGCACATATCATCTTTTTCAAACGGTTTCTTTAACACCGTCAGATAAACAGATAACTCAGTTATGATGATCCGCGTGTGTATCCGTACACTGGACCTGTGCATTCGCTCTTAAAGTGACAGTAGCCTAATAAACCTGCTGCTGTCGGTCATTAATGTTAATCACACAACAGACACAGAGAAATCCCTCCCTGCTCGTGACTGAATGACTGTAACAACAGTGTATATTTAATTCATACAGTGAAGGCTATGTAGCGCTTTAGTTTTACATTTATTCAAATTCTTACTTAAATTTTACTCTTAAATACACATGTAGCTGAAATGTTTATTTCATTCATATCTTATATTGTATTTGTCCTATTATTTGTAATAATATTGTCTCTGTATTGTAAACATATTTTCACATCCAAAAAATTACACACATAAACTTTAAATAATCTTGTGTTAATGTCTATTTTCGAATAACGGAATTATTCAAAAGTGCTTATCTACTTTCTTTATGGTTTAGCGATTTTAAATACTTTTTTTAAACTGATTAATTTTCAAATATTTTTCATATTTTTTATTATATATTTAAAATACAAAGAAATGAAAGCTCATGCTCAACTGTAGATTCTGGAGCTCTAAATGTTCCTCATTTCAACGAAAAATGCACTTATATTTAGTGATATACTGATTTGCTGCTCAAGAAACATTTCTGATTATTATCAGTGTTGAAAACAGTTGTGCTGCTTTTATTTTATTTTTTAGGATTCTTTAATGAACAGAAAGTTCAAAAGAACAGAGTTTATTTGCAATATAGGGCCCTATTTTAACGATCTGAAACGCAAATATCAAGCACAAAACGCAAATAACTTTGTGGGCGGGTCTCTGCGGCGCACATCTAAAATGTGTTGGTCTGAAGTCGCTTCATTACTCATAGGTGTGGTTTGGGCGTAACGTGAAATAAACCAATCAGAGCGTCATCTCACATTCCCTTTAAGAGCAGGAGCGCTTGTTCCATGGCGGATTGCTATTATAACGGCGGATTTGCCAGGCGCACGCCAGGAGCGGTTCACATAAAAGATTTTTTGCCGGCCGCCAAAGCCTTATTTGATCTGTAATTGGGTTTTGCGAGTGAAGCAGGCTACTGACGGAGTGACGGAGAGAACGATCACAGCGCCCCACCCCCGCACGGGCACTCTCCGTCTTCAGTTCTGTCTTTGCTCTAGCTCGCATCAAAATCAACTGATCCTAAAGGTCGGAAGACCGAATCCATGTTTCACGTGGTGCATTCGGAGAATATTTTTGCTGAATTAGCGCTGGGTGTGAATTGCAGTCAAAAAAAAAGTTGCCTTATCTTCTCTTACAACTTGTGACAAGCATTCCGCACATGCAGCTGACATAACTTTAAATAAACGCAAAAAAATAAAAAAAAATAAATAAAAATAAAAATCTATCCAGTTTGAAGTGCTTTAGGGGTGTGCGATATGACGATTTTTGATCGTGGGACGTATCGTAGGAAATATCGTAGAATCGTGCATTATATCTGTTCTGGCGCCTCTGTCCCAACATACTGAACAACGCGACGTATATTCACATAAAATGTTAACAGCGGAATGGAACGGGACACTGCAGTTCATAATGTGCATGTGCTTTAATGCCTTGTCGGTTAAACATTTAATTCGCGTGCTGATGCGCTGTTCTGACGTGTGCTGTGAAGCTCACATGCACTAAAAGCCTGTCTACCAGCGCCTGGATACTGGACTAAGTTATCTTTCGAGTCTTATTGTGCTTATACTGTTAAATACACACAAGGTTTACATAAACAAAGTCGGTTATGTCTAAAGTGAAAGCAAACTTGAGAAAATTGAGAGAAAATCTGCTTGTCAACTGCGTGTATATTAGACGCGTTGCGCGCAACTCTTAAAGAGACAGTAGTAATAGTAAACACGCTGCCGTTTGTCCTTAAAGGGATAGTTCACCCAAAAATTTAAATTATCTCACCATTTACGCACTCTAATGTTGTTCCAATCCTCTATTAATTTCCTTCTAATATTTTCTAATATTTTTCTAATATTAATATTTTGAAAAATGTGGCTATACAAACAGTAGCTGGTCCCCATTGACTTCCATAGGAGAATATACTATGGTAGTCACTGGGGTACATCAACTGTTTGGTCACCCACATTCTTCCAAATAACTTTTATTTTCAAGAGAAGAAAGAAACTTATTTGAGTTTAAAACAACTTGAGAAAGTAAATTATGACAATTTGAATTTTTAGGAGAACTATCCCTTTAATGTTAATAAGACAACAAAATGCAAAGAGAAAATCACTCACTGCTCTTGACTGATAACTTTAATAGTAGCTTTAATAAGTACCAATGTATAATTTATACAGTGAAGTCTGTGTTTTGTTTTATTTTCATATTTGTTCATTTAATTACTTTATTCAATGCTACTGTTAAATACACCTACTGTAGCTGAAAACATAAAGCACTGTTTATTTAATTTGTATATTAAGTTGTGTATGTGTAATGTGTATCTAAGAAAATAATGACAAATATTTTTATCTTCGCCCCTGTCTGCCTTTTTTTATTTTTATATTTTGTTACCTAAGGCTTTGTTTTTAAAATATGGACATTAGTTTGGCTGTAATGCTCAATCACAAAATAGTAAAACCAACATAAAAAGAATTATGATAAAATCGTGATTTTCCTGAAAAAAATCGTGATATGATATTTTTGCCATATCACCCACCATCTTTCAAAACAATGAAAGCCAGTCGTGGAAAAATCACAGCTTTTTTTGCAAAGAGGGCAAGAAAGGATGACAGTGAGAGTGACCGGTAATATCTGTGTCTTATAATTGCATAGTCTATATATAATTTGGAAGAGGTTTAAAATTGAATAATTATCAGCCACAGTCTGGAAGAAAATGATGGCCCCGAAAAAAAAAGAAAAAGAAAAAGAATGAACAACCAAATATTAACAACGAGGAACAAAAGAAACAAACATCAAGGTATAGATATAAAATAAGTTGTAATCGCTTTCTTTTACTATCTAGCCTGACAGTGATCGTTTTTTCATGAATAAATAGGATAAAAAAAATAAAAACTGTTTCTTTGTATTTATTTTAAATTTAACATTTATTGTCAATATTGGGCTTGCGGATCATGTGGGCACTAGGGTACTCTTTGCTGTGTGTGGATGACCATGTCGGTCAGCCACCACCGAAGACCAATTTTGACCCAGGAAAAACCCTGACATTCCCAGAAAGCATCTTTGTTTGACCGGTTGTGAACGTGCGGCAAACACGCCTAGAATTTGGCTTACATAACCTCACTGTGCATTCACACCAAACGCGAATAGCGCGTCAAATTAGCGTCTACCGCGTCCACTTGAACATTTTGAATCCATTCGCGCGTCCAGAGTGAAATTGATGCGCGTAGAAATCAAAAGTTTGAAGCGAAATTGCCGCGCGTCTGAGACGAAATCCGTTTGTCTGTTTGCAAGATGCTGATGTTGATCGAGCATTCCTCGAGAGAGTTACCGCATCGGAGCGAGGATCATCCTTCAGGACACCAGCTACGGCCGCTCTATCCCAGATGCAGACCGCCTGTCCATCTGTCTTCGCTTAGAAAATGTATATGAAATTTAGTGAAAAACTATCAATGTTTTTCAAACTGTGGCACAGATACCACTGTTGGTGCTCTTTCTAGTGATACTCAGTTAACTGCTATATTGAATATTATATTCTGCTATATTTAGGCTTGGGTATCGAGTATCGAGTATCGATTGGAACCGGGACTAGCTTTGCGATTTTCCCGGAATCGTTCAAAAGTTTAAATTTCGATTCCTAGTTTCGATTCCCAGTCTGCCGGCCGGAAGAAGACACCGCTGTTAGGGGCTGTTTACTCCTGGTCACTTCATGCGTTTTCTCAGATTGGATAGCTATCGGATTTATCAAAACGATTCCATTTACACCTGGTCACATAAATGTGTTTTTGCGAAACGGATTTAAATCCGATCTTCAATTCCCGCGCTATATGCAGATTTAACGGAGTGCACGTCACTGAAAGCAACAGATATGAGCTGCATTTTATTGATCATCAGCTAATTTCAAAATCAAAGACCGCAATAAGAGAGAGTGGCAACAGCCCTGGTAAGACCATTTCTTTCTTTACTTTTAATGATGATGATTGTGTGTTAAGCGTCTGCGACTTACTTTCACTTTACTTTGCGATAGTTTGCACGTTGGCTTAATGAATAGATGCTCAGCTTCTCATCTGCGGTGACGCGCGTGTTCCAGTATCGTCGTATCTGGCTATTACATTACATAGCCTATAACACGCTCTCACACGTTTATTTATTTATTTGCATTTTTGGGAGGAGGACAATTTACATATGTGGTTTCAACAACCAGATGCATTTACACTTGTCCAGTTTCGTCTGGAATGCGGCCCAGGCCACCTCCTGAAGTGGTTTGAGCGATCGGATTCATTTTACTCACGTTCCCCTATTAACTCACAGTGCCTCATAAAATTTATTCAGAGCAAACAACCCTGACGTTAAACCTTAAAAACGTACTTATATGATGTTTTCTTATTCTTCGGTATCTTGTAAGTTACAACCATATTCTCTCGTCCTCTGCTCGTTCGTTTGAAAACTGCGCGCGATGCCGGCGAACGTAAAATAAATAAATAAATAAATGATGAAAACACATTTACACATGAGTGTAAACAACCTTATTTAGCCTATTTTACCTGATAGCCCATTTAGGTCAGACTATTTCCTTCAGAAAGACCGTTGGTTAGCTAGCTCATTTAAAATATCCTAAAAAAATTGTTTAAAATAGATTTGATATTTATATTGTACTGTAGTTGAAAACAGCCCTGTGAGAAATTCATAGTAAAGTTCATAAAAAGTAAAAAAATCATAGAATTAAAATTGATCTAAACTTTTTTGACCCTACCTCTTAAAAGAATCGGAATCGAGAATCGTTAAGAACCGGAATCGAAACAAGGAATTGGAATCGGAATCGTTCAAATTCAAACGATACCCAACCCTAGCTATATTGCTATACTCCATTTTGAATGAGTGACTCCGGGCGGGAGTTTATCCCGTCACTTCACCACGTGACAGCAGCAAGCAGGCTCCTGATTGGTTAACGCGGTGCGAAAAGACGCCAAAGTTCAGATTTTTCAATTCGGGCGTCAAACGCATGAATGCACAAAAAGCACAAAATAAAATCATTGCGCGCGGCGCTAAACGCCTCATTCGCGCCGCAGGACCTCCAGACGCGCGTAAATGCATCTTTACATTGACTTAACACTGAAATCACTCGCGCCAGACGCTCTATTCACGTTTTTTTGGTACATTGTTCAGTATTATATTGAGAGCACTACTTGTAAACTTTGTGAGGAAGAAGACTTCAAGTAGGCAATACAGTACGAGTAAATATACTTTTACATATAAACATTAAATATACTATACAAAGAGTATGTATACTTTTTATTATTATTTATTTATTTTTGGTACATTTCTTAAGAAGCATAATTTATTTTTAGACTTGCTCGTTGGCCAGTTGTGGCCTGTGCAAGTAATATTAAAAGTTCCAAACCATATATTGTGTTTTATTGTTCCACTATAGTTATGATAATGTTTACAATATATATTGAATTTAATAAGTGTCCCTCACATTGTCCCACAGCAACATTCAAATACTGTACAATGTTTTATAATAATAATAATTTATTCTATTTAGTGTCCATTTCATTCATTTAACGTATTTAATATTGGGGGCGTCCAAGTTATTTGACATATTTGAAAAAGAAATTATAAAGTAACTCAATAGTTACTTTCCCAGGTAATTAGTTACTTTTATAATGATGTAATTCAGTTAGTGAAAAGTAACTAGTAACTATAACTAATCACTTTTTTAAAGTAACACGCCCAACACCGTGTGTGTGTGTGTGTGTGTGTGTGTGTGTGTGTGTGTGTGTGTATGTATATATAAATATATATATACACACACACACACATAAAAACACATCATACATACACATCTCCAGTAACAGAAGAATGACTGTGTTTGCGTTTACCTTCGTTGGTCCGTTGCCATGGATAACGACAGGAAGTGTGTCATAGACCACGTTTCGGGCCCGGACTCTGGCCTTCTCAAACTTCAGCACCACTTCCTCTGGAAAAACACACATCCATCACAACACACAACACCACAGCACAGAACACAGGCAGGATTACAACAGGACTACAGTGTGTGTGTGTGTGTGTGTGTGTGTGTGTGTGTGTGTGTGTGCACGCATGAGTTTGAGTGTGAGTGTCAGAGTGAGTGCGAGTATGTCTGTGTGTGTGTGTGTGTGTGTGTGTGTGTGTGTGTGAGAGCGAGTATGTCTGTCTGTCTGTGTGTGTGAGTGTGAGTATGTCTGTCTGTCTATCTGTGTGTGTGTGTGTGTGTGTGTGTGAGAGAGAGTTTGAGTGTCAGAGTGAGTGTGAGTATGTCTGTCTGTCTGTGTGTGTGTGTGTGTGTGTGTGTGTGTGTGTGTGTGTGTGTGAGTGTGAGTATGTATGTCTGTCTGTCTGTCTGTCTGTGTGTGTGTGTGTGTGTGTGTGTGTGTGTGTGTGTGTGTGTGTGTGTGTGTGTGTATGAGAGAGAGTTTGAGTGTCAGAGTGTGTGTGTGTGTATGAGAGAGAGTTTGAGTGTCAGAGTGTGTGTATGTGTGTGTGTGTGTGTGTGTGTGTGTGTGTGTGTGTGTGTGTGTGTGTGAGTATGTCTGTCTGTGTGTGTGTGTGTGTGTGTGTGTGTGTGTGTGTGTGTGTGTGTGTGTGTGTGTGTGTGTGTGTGTGTGCGTTTGAGTGTCAGAGTGAGTGCGAGTAGGTCTGTCTGTGTGTGTCTGTGTGTGTGTGTTTGTGTGTGTGTTTGTGTGTGTGTCTGAGTGTGTGTGTGTACCTATGGCTCCATTGAGATTCTGAAAAATGCTGGATTTGTGGTCTAGTGTGATGTTGAACTTCCGCTGGAAAAGAGAAACTGTATTTAGCATGAACAGCTACATGCGTGTCACTCACTCACTCACTCACACACACACACACACACACACACACACACCACACACACACCACACACACACACACACACACACTACACACACACACACACACACACTCACTCACTCACTCATTCTTACTCACACTCACTCTTCACTCACTCACTCACACTCTCACTCTCTCATACACACTCTCTCACACACACACACACACACACACACACACACACACACACACACACACACTCACCCTCTGCTCTTTGTCCAGGTAGATGCGTGTGTAAAACAGCTGGTCATCATCGTTGTCTTTGTATTTCCACTGTTGCACTATTGCATAAATCTCAGGAGCGAAGCCGATGAAACCTACACACACACACACACACAAAATCACATGGGTGTCAGCTGTCATGGCTGAGCCTTTCATTGCACTGACACACACACACACACACACACACACACACCTCCAGAGTTGAGGAAGCGTTTCCCATGATGCACCGCTGGGTATTTGGACGCGAGTCTCTGGTCCGGCCAGCAGAATCCCTCGGCCGAGAACACGACGCGATGAGAGAGACGAGAAAACTTCTTCAGCAGCTCCGCTGGACCACTGGCTAAAATCACATCATAACTACACACACACACACACACACACACACACACACACACAAAAACGAACACACAAATACACACAGACAGACAGAAAGACACACACACACACACACACACACACGAAACAATCAGGTCAGGAGCACAAAAGCTAGGGAGCTCAATTACAGAAACATACATGAACAATGAATAAACACGTCTAATTTATCTCAAGTAACCAATGATGTCATCATGGGCGAATGTATATTATAAAGCAGTATTTTTGGCACCAGTGAAACCTCATACTCACTCAGGTCTGAAACATGCCAGTATGTTGGTAATCGAGCTACATATCAACAAAGAAACTCCTGTTCAGGAGAGAAATGAGGTCATGGCTTTGTGTTGATTGTGTGTGTGAAGCGAACACACACCTGTCCACAAACATGACGACAGTGTTGTGTTTGTCTTTGTGTTTCTCTAGTTCTTTCTTCAGCCATCGAACCTTCTGGCCTCCACCGACGGTCCGAGCAACATCACCCCCCTTCCACTGCTCACCCAGACCCAGGACCTGCACACACACACACACACAATAAACACACTCACAGTATTTGCACATCTACACTAGTGGTTTAACATTTGAATAATAATGATTTTTAATGTTTCTGAAAGAGTCTCTTCTGCTCATCAGAGCTGCGTTTATGTGATCAAAAATACAGTAAAAAATGTGAAATATTATTACAATGTAAATCATCTGTTTTCTATGTGAATATACAGTAAAGTGTAATTTATTCCTGTGATCAAAGCTGAATGTTCAGCATCATTACTCCAGTCTTCAGTGTCACATGATCCTTCACAAATCACTCTAATATGAGGATTTGATGCTCAAGAAACATTTATGATTATTATCAATGTTGAAAACAGTTCATATTTTATGCTCATATCAATGTTCATATTTTTGTTGAAACCTTGATACTACAATTCAAAAGTCTGGAGTAAGAAAGAATTAAAAATAATAATAATAATAATAATTTTACTCATCAAGGACGCATTATATTGATCATAAGTGACAGTAAATACATTTATAATGTTACAAAAGATTATATTTCAGATAAATGCTGTTCTTTTGAACTTTCTATTCATCAAAGAATCCTGAAAAATAAAACGTATCACTGTTTCCACAGAAATATGACTGTTTTCAGCTATAACTGTGTTTCCATCCAAAGATGTGAATTTAACTTGCGCGCAAAATTAGAATATCGCATAAAACATTTGCGAATAAATCAGCGTTTCCATCTCATGTGTTCAGGAGAACAAAAGCGTCACTTCCTGGGAAATTGGTGCAAAATATCAGTAATTAAACTGAGTTTGTGCAATCTAACTCTTTTTCCCTCCATCATAAACGAGTGTGTCTCTGAGCGTCAGACGAAACACAGTAAACGCTGTCGTGTTCTCTGGCGTTCGGATGCTGGTGTTCGGGAACACACTCGTGTGTGTGAGACGCTTCTGGAGGGAATTACACCAAATCATTCTGATCACACACTTCCACTCCGGCGTTCCAGAAACACCAAACCAACATTAGAGACGCTGCGACGCCATTGGTCCGCTGGTTACTCCAGTTATCCAATCACAGCCTCCGCTGAGGGACATTGAGGGAGTTATTCGGAAATCGTTTCAATCGTAGTTCACGCACGTCTTCTTATCGGATTAAAAATGCGCCGTTTGAACGCTTTTTTTAATGCACATTTTTAAGATGTGTATATAAATGGGTGGAAACAGACTGATAATAATCATAAATGTTTCTTGGTCATCAAGTCATCATATTAGAGTGATTTGTGAAGGATCATGTGACACTGAAGACTGGAGTAATGATGCTGAACATTCAGCTTTGATCACAGGAATAAATTACACTTTACTGTATATTCACATAGAAAACAGATGATTTACATTGGAGTAATATTCACTATTTTACTGTATTTTGATCAAATAAATGCAGAGCAGGAGAGACCCTTTCAAAAATATTTTTTAAAAAATCATAGTTATGTCAGGCTTTGGAGCGCTAGTATACCTGAACAGTGTAGTTGAACTGTCGGATGGTCCGCATGAACCTCAGGTAGCCGTCGGTCGCTTCTGTGGCTGCTGTGATCACCAACACCTCACCTGAACACACACACACACACACACACTGTTATTACACTGTAATACATCATTGAGTTATTCTGAGTCCTGGAGATTTTATTCCCTGATTTCCCGAGTGAGTCAGACAAAGATAACCAAGTCAAAAACACTAAAACATCTTCAGAAAATAGTTAATTGGTGCAACTGTTGATCATTAATGATGTGAAGACCACGAGAAACCATCAGAACCTCAAACCAGTTTCTCCTGTAGAAGCTTCTAGATCTGTGTCTGTTTCTCGTGGTTCTGTGGATCCAGAAGCTTCTGAAGGACCGTTTCCGTAACCTATGTATTTTCAATACATTTATCTTCTGTTTTATGAATGTTTTGAGTCACCCTTAACAAATTTACCATGGTAAACACAGTTTCCACCAACACACCAGTTACTGAATAGTCGTATATGAAATATGGGAACTGATTCAAACAGTGTGAGAAGCTTTTTATCATTTTGAGTCACTTCTTTGTGATGACAGCAAACAATAGTTAACATAATGACATTCTGATATATACGATCTGGTTTCAGTCTGTTTACGCTGAGATTGTGATTCGGATCGGCGGTTACATTCAGATTCAAATCTGACTGTACATTTAAATTTAAGAAAATTATTGAACGGTTCTTACTGGGTTTCCCGGAGCGCGGCTCGGTTCGGCAGAGCTGAACGGAGCCCAGGAACAGGATCAGGATCACGCGCACCGCAGTCATCGCGCTCGTGGGTCTCGCTCGGGTTCGGTTCCGTTTTCACGCCGATTCGGTGCAGAACTCTCCCGAAATTCGCGGACGAGGGGCAGGAATTTCACCGTCAACATGAAGAATCCGCCTTGTTTCCGCTCGGAGAGCCAATGACCGCGGAGCAGAAGATGACGGACAGACAAGCAGCCAATAGGAAGATAGAACGCGATGGCGTTCGACCAATCAGAGTCAGACAAATGGAACGTGACGTTCCTTAAAAAAAAATCAACCCTTCGGCTACTGAAAGAGAGATTGAGGGAGGAGTGCCACGTTTTAGGAATTCTAAAAATATAGACTTTTTAGTGTTTTTATAGTTTAGGGTGTTTCTAAAAATATATGTAAACCCTATATATATACACACACCAATAGTGTTTACATTTACGTGTTAACTTCTCTCTTTATCTGTTGTTTATTTAGTTTATTTATCAAGTAAAATATTTAAAGATACTACACTTTTGATAAAAAGTTTGAACACATTCACTTATGACTATTTTCCAAAATTTAGAAGAAAATATTAAATTCATGAAAACGATGAAATTACAGAAAAGTTAGGTTAGTTAACCCAACATTTGTTGACATTACTCACTGAGCTTTTGGTGGCACTGCCATAAATAGCCAAAATGTTGCTGCTTACCTATAGACACCGTGAAACCTTGTAAAAGAGATTTTTACAACCAACCTCCATATATATATATATATATATATATATATTTAAATCTTGAGTTGTTCTGAGGTCAGCTGGACAAATACTGTGATTGGAGCTCCTGTTTGTACTCCACATGCACAAAGTAAATATTCATCATGCTCAAAGTACACTCTCACACAAACTATCTCACACACACATCAGGATCTCATTTCTAATGCAAGAGGTAAGAGGAAAATTAACATCTACTTTCAAGTGAACTCCTTGAGCATCTCATGAATTATTAATAATGTTGCAGTATCCTGAATGACTGACCATCTAATCTTTTACTAACAGATTTATTTAGTGAAACCATTCACGATCTAGACTAACTTAGAGTGAGAAACACTGATTTCATATCACAGCGGCGAAATCAATCTGCTGCATATAGTGAAAATTGTGTGTTTTTATGACGGTTTGTTGAAGTATTTCAGAACTTATGAACTAAATTAGAGCCATTTCTTCTTAATGTTATTTCTGGCTGTTTGGGGTTCTAGAGTTACTTTGCGGTTCTTTGGATGTTGATAAAGTTCTTGATGTTTCATCATGTGTTTTAGATCAGATCAATGGGTAGAAAGCTATGACCAGAACTAGAGAATCAAACGTTATAAAGGTGCTTTTATGATTTCAATCTGTAAAATTCCCCCAAAATCGTCTAACTGGGACTTTTATTTATTTTCTCTGAAAGTCTAAATCATTTTTAATATGTTAGTATTAGAGTGATTAAATGCTATATTTCCAAATTTCCTTTTATTTCCTCTCTGTTAAAGTATTTTGACAAGAGTTTATGTGCGTATCATTAATTGATTGTATTTTTGTGTAAATTGGTGTTTTTGTGTTTCTTAACTTTCTAATTTTCTTCTGATCTACTTGTTCTGCTCTACAAAGCCCAGTGGTATAATTAATAATAACTGAAAAACGTTATATGTGTGGAAAACGAACTATACATAAACTGATGTCCATTAACAAACACACACGAACACACGAGACCGGAAACATGCGTCATCTTTTGCTGCGAATCAAAGTTCAAGTTTGCAGAATTCTGACCTGTGAATTTGCATAGAGCAAAACATTTGACCAGCAGAGGATCTGATTCTGAACAGATTGACCTCTTGATGAATTCAAAGCTTACGGGAAAGTGGCTTAGATTGAATGTGTCTCACATTCTGAATATACTGATAGTTGTCATTAATTAAAAATAAAACATATCCTTCAAAATATACAACAATAAATAGTTATTAATAGTTGTCTGTAATGATGTGCACTCGAAAGAGATGAGAGAGCAAACAAAACAGAGAGAACAAAAACAGTCTTTAGTAAATAAACAAGGAACACTCAGGAGATCAAGGAGAATAAATAACACAACCACGTTAACTTAGATGATACCGGACAAGGAAATAAGGAAACACAGGGCTTAAATACATGGAGAGGGTAATCAAACTGAACAGAAACAGGTGTGATTCAATTCAGTTCAATTCTATTCAATTCAGTTCAATAACAGTGTCGACGTTGCAAAGTTCAATTATGAAACAAATTCAATTTAGTTCAATGTTGATTCAATTCAGTTCGATAACAGTGTCGACGTTGCAAAGTTCAATTATGAAACAAATTCAATTTAGTTCAATAACAGTGTCGACGTTGCAAAGTTCAATTATGAAACAAATTCGATTTAGTTCAATGTTGATTCAATTCAGTTCGATAACAGTGTCGACGTTGCAAAGTTCAATTATGAAACAAATTCAATTTAGTTCAATAACAGTGTCGACGTTGCAAAGTTCAATTATGAAACAAATTCGATTTAGTTCAATGTTGATTCAATTCAGTTCGATAACAGTGTCGACGTTGCAAAGTTCAATTATGAAACAAATTCAATTTAGTTCAATGTTGATTCAATTCAGTTCGATAACAGTGTCGACGTTGCAAAGTTCAATTATGAAACAAATTCAATTTAGTTCAATGTTGATTCAATTCAGTTCGATAACAGTGTCGACGTTGCAAAGTTCAATTATGAAACAAATTCAATTTAGTTCAATAACAGTGTCGACGTTGCAAAGTTCAATTATGAAACAAATTCGATTTAGTTCAATGTTGATTCAATTCAGTTCGATAACAGTGTCGACGTTGCAAAGTTCAATTATGAAACAAATTCAATTTAGTTCAATAACAGTGTCGATGTTGCAAAGTTCAATTATGAAACAAATTCAATTTAGTTCAATAACAGTGTTGACGTTGCAAAGTTCAATTATGAAACAAATTCAATTCAGTTCAATGTTGTTTCAATTCAGTTCGATAACAGTGTCGATGTTAATGAAGTTAATAAATTATGAAACTAATTTAATTTAGTTAAATTTGATTCAATTTTGTTCGATAACATTATCAATGTTGCAATCTTCAATTATGAAACAAATTCAATTTCAGTTATAGGCAGCTCTAAAAGGACAATAGTGCCATTATTCAGTTCAAGTTTTGTTTTCATCTGATCAGTGATGAGCAGTCAAATCAGTAATATTACTGAATATTAACTTAACTGTTGCAGTGTCCAAACGTGTGACTGGTCAGAGGGATACAGAATAAAGCTCCGCCTCCTTCTGACATCAGCCTCTTGATGATTGGCTTACACAGCACATGTGATCTTTTTCTAGTTTCTGTAAGAGATTCTTTTCCTGCGTCTCAATGTCACTTCTCTGTGTTTTACGGCCCTGACGAGAACATCGGTCTCCTCGGCTGTGAACCGCTCCTGGCAAATCCGCCGTTATAATAGCAATCCGCCATGGAACAAACACACCTGCTCTTAAAGGGAATGTGAGATGATGCTCTGATTGGTTTATTTCACGTTACGCCCAAACCACACCTATGAGTGATGAAGCTACTTCAGACCAACACATTTTAGATTTGCGCCGAGATCCGCCCACAACATTACTCGCGTTTCGCGCTTGATACTTGCGTTTCAAATCGTTAAAATAGGGCCCAAAGAGTACATAGTTTTAGGCCGTAGTAAAAGTAGGCGAATTGAGACGCAGCATTTGACTAGTGCTCAAAAGTCAAGAGGTCTGACGATTGGCTGGAGAGATTCACCTGTGATTGGTCAAACAGGCTCTTCTGTGAATGGCTGAGGAACTTTCTATAGAATATTAAATGAATGAAGAACTAATGTTGTGTGTTTTCGCAGGTCAAGACTCACTCATCATGAGGGTCGTTACATCAGATAGCGGCTCTGTCTCTGTGGCAAACCAATATACAGACGAGCAGGAGAGCCCAGACATCAGTGACGACACCGAGTTCTGGAGGAAAGGTGTGAGACCAGATCAAAACATGAAAAACACATGAATAAACATGTTTTAATTCATATATAAAAAGGTTTCTTTGAGTTTTAGGGGAAAGAAATTTTAATTTACAATACTTTACAGTAAGGTTTCATTAGTTAACTACATTAGTTAACATGAACTAGCAATGAAAAACACTTGGTAATCTTAGTTCATGTTAATGTTAAAATCACAGTTTGTATCTGTTAATATTATTTAATGGATCTGAACTCACATGAACTAAAGAATAGTTGTATTTTAATAATGAATGTTAACAAAGATAAACAAACAAATGTATTTCTCATTGTTAGTTAATGCATCAACTAATGGGACCTTCTTGTAAAGTGTTAGAGTCGATGAAACGCCCACAGAGATGAAAAACAAACGTGTGTGTGTCTTTGTCAAACATTCCTCTGCTGTTTGACTGGCTGTAGTTTATACAGCTGCTCAACCTCTACTGACCTTTAACCTCAACTTTTGACAATCACAGCACACACACACACAGTTCGATTAATAACTTGAATTATAATTAGTACAAGAAACCATTTTTGAGCACACTAATCTTTCCCTATATATAGAGAGAGAGAGACAGAGATAATGTAGGGACTAGGGAACCACCCGTTATACATAAACATGTAACAGCATGTCATTTAAACGCATCGCTGTGTGTGAAAAGGATCCATAAGTAGAATAACCTGTGTGTGTGTGTGTGTGTGTGTGTGTGTGTGTGTGTGTGTTAGACTCGTCTGTGCCCAGGTTTGTAGCAGCGCCCTCTATGGGCCGCTGGCGGTGGCGTGTGTTCGCTGCTATCAGTGTCACGGCTCTGATGCTGCTGTTGCTGATCATCACAGTATCTGTGAGCCGTGAGTAACACACACTCAAACATATTGGGATATTATACAGACAACATGTTATTTTTCTTATTAATTCCTTAAAGGAGTCATAACCTGCAATTTTCACTTTTCCACGAGAATCAATGTATGTTATGATCGACTAACGATTATACACTGGCCGGGAAGCCGATATTTAAAAGTGAAGCGTTTGTTTACCTCAGGGTAAATAAACCAGCGCGCGTGCACGCCCACTCAAATACGAGATTTTGATTTCAGCTCCCTCTTGGCGTCATGGGGTAGTAGGATATACCATATATGGACACCGCAGCAGGAAGCCCCCCCTTCCCCTCTCCCCCTCATATTCAGTTCAGTCGAGAAAGATGGAGAAACCGAGTGCACACCGGACTTGCTCTGTGGTTGATTGCCATAAAAAACATGTAAATGTGTTTTATCTCCCAAAATCGGACGAAACTATCAGGGACCAGTGGATGAAATTCATTTTTAATGACGCTGTCCCAACAACCCTTTCAACTGGCGTATCGTTATGTGTGTGCGCTAAACATTTTACACCTGAATCATTTACAAATTTGGGGCAATATCAGGCGAAGTTGGCCTCGAAGCTGATAAAATAAGTAGACTACATCTCCGTTAATGTAATCGACATTAAATAAAAGGTAAACCTATGTGGGAGAAAATAGCAACAAACGTTTTAGCTCGTTACCGATGTTAATGTATGTCTCAGTCAAAATGATTGTCTTTACCATTCAGAGACATCTTGATGTAGACGTCCATCCAACAACTCTACATCTTCCCTTTCCAGCTCTGGTTCAGAGTCCGGCTCAAACATGTAGGGTTGAATCCCGTAGGTCGCGGCCGAGTCGGGTTCATTCACCACTTGCGCCATGATGTCAGTTTGTAATGATGCTGAAGTTACCTGCGTGTCAACCCCCCTCCTTCCTTCAACCAATCAACGCGCCCCTCATTTGCATTATTAAAATGAGCGTCCACGACAGCCAAAACATCGCATTGATCTTGCGAGACAATAATGCCTTCAGAAATAAGGGTAAAAGTAGGTCTGTGTTTATTTTATTTTCCACTTTTCTTTTTTAGAAGGGCCTGAAAGACTATAATACAGCAGTAGGTATCCAATGTAATACTAGGTTATGACTCCTTTAATAATCGGCTTATCGTCAATGTATTAAGGCCAAAACGTGAAAAGAATGCGGAGCATATCCTATAAGTTTTAACACCATGTGTATATTTTCCAGAGAACTAGCAAACTAGAGTTATCAATAATAATGAATGACGTTTCATTTTTTCACATGCGTTAGACGTGAAGTTTGACCGGAAGTTCTTGACCACCGAGACAGACGTGAACAATCTGACGGAACGGCTCCTGAGCATCATTACCAGAACAAACATTCTGGAGGAATACGGTAATGTTAATCTTCGTAATCTTTTATCAAAATTTTAAAAAACGTTATCCACCCACACTCTCAGCTTACACATTTTTTTTTCTAATTAAGAAAACGTGACATTTTTTAATTTCTCTAAACGTTCAAACCTTTTCTTTTTTCTTTTTTTTAAGGGTTAGTTCTCGACCCAAAAATAAACATTTCTGTCATTAATTATTCACCCTCATGTCATTCCAACCCCGTAAGACCTTCGTTTATCTTCGGAACACAAATTGTAAGATATTTCTGCAAGATATAGTATATAAGATATAGACGCCATATGTGATTGACACTTTCAAGGCCCAGAAAGGTAGTAAAGACATCGTTAAAACAGTCCATGTGACTCCAGTGGTTCAACATTAATGTTATGAACGGACCAGAATACTTTTTGTGCGGAAACCCCCAGAATAACTACTTAATGCTTCCACGCTGTTCTCCTACACTGTTGACGAAGCACTTCCTGGTTCTACGTCAGAATGCCGGCTCACTATTGGCCGACGCTGGTCACATGAGCACCACGAGTCACGACACATGCGTGTGATGCTGACGCTGGAGCCGGCCAATAATGAGCTAATACATTTTGGGTGAACTAACCCTTTAATATGTAAAAAAGTTTTTCTGGGTTATGTGAACGTTAAGGGAAAATGTTATTTTACGGGAACGACGTTCCATGAAAATTATGGAACAACTTTTTTTAAACTGGAAAAAATTATTAATTATTAACTAATAATTAACATTCATTCATATAGACACTTTCACCGTACAAAGTTCATCATGGAGAAAATCAATAATGTTTTCCCTGAATTGTTCGACTGCATCACAGTATAGGAGTAAAACACTGAATGGTGTTTCATGCGTCGGGCATGTGAGCTCATACACCTCCACTACATCAACACTCCGTCTAATGTGTGTGTGTGTGTGTGTGTGTGTGTGTGTGTGTGTGTGTGTGTTCAGGGCAAAAAATGCATTTGGACATCAGCAATCTGGAGTTCGACCGGGACACGATGCAAAGAACGATTAATGATAGTACGTACCACACACACATACAAACAGACAAAACACTTGAAAATAAATGAAATCCACTGCAGATCTTAACAGGTGTGTGTGTGTGTGTGTGTGTGTGTGTGTGTGTGTGTGTGTGTGTGTGTGTGTGTGTGTGTGTGTGTGTGTGTGTGTAGTGTCTGATTCAGCACAGGCTCTTCGTGACAAGGTTTCGGAGCTCAAATGCTACATAGACAAGTTCATAAACAACAGTAAGTGATGCTGTAGTGTTTGTGCTGCTGTATGTTGATTTCACACAGTCTCTGATCTGACGTGTGTGTGTGTGTGTGTGTGTGTGTGTAGACACGCAGGAGATGTGTTGTCCTGATGGATGGATTCTCTTCTCCACACACTGTTATTTCTTCTCTCAAGACGGGATGCCGTGGGACGCGGCCAGAGACGAGTGTGAGAAGAAGAGAGCAAAGTTACTCATCATAAACAGCAACCAGGAGAAGGTCAGAGCGGAGCAGTACTGTACAACTACACAACCAACACCAGACGCACAACTGAACTAATACAACTACACAACCAACATCAGACACACAACTGAACTAATGCAACTACACAACCAACATCAGACACACAACTGAACTAATGCAACTACACAACCAACATCAGACACACAACTGAACTAATGCAACTACACAACCAACATCAGACACACAACTGAACTAATACAACTACACAACCAACATCAGACACACAACTGAACTAATGCAAATACACAACCAACACCAGACACACAACTGAACTAATGCAACTGCACAACCAACATCAGACACACAACTGAACTAATACAACTACACAACCAACATCAGACACACAACTGAACTAATACAACTACACAACCAACATCAGACACACAACTGAACTAATGCAAATACACAACCAACACCAGACACACAACTGAACTAATGCAACTACACAACCAACATCAGACACACAACTGAACTAATACAACTACACAACCAACATCAGACACACAACTGAACTAATACAACTACACAACCAACATCAGACACACAACTGAACTAATGCAAATACACAACCAACACCAGACACACAACTGAACTAATGCAACTGCACAACCAACATCAGACACACAACTGAACTAATACAACTACACAACCAACATCAGACACACAACTGAACTAATACAACTACACAACCAACATCAGACACACAACTGAACTAATGCAAATACACAACCAACATCAGACACACAACTGAACTAATACAACTACACAACCAACATCAGACACACAACTGAACTAATACAACTACACAACCAACATCAGACACACAACTGAACTAATGCAAATACACAACCAACACCAGACACACAACTGAACTAATGCAACTACACAACCAACATCAGACACACAACTGAACTAATACAACTACACAACCAACATCAGACACACAACTGAACTAATACAACTACACAACCAACACCAGACGCACAACTGAACTAATACAACTACACAACCAACATCAGACACACAACTGAACTAATGCAACTACACAACCAACATCAGACACACAACTGAACTAATGCAACTACACAACCAACATCAGACACACAACTGAACTAATGCAACTACACAACCAACATCAGACACACAACTGAACTAATACAACTACACAACCAACATCAGACACACAACTGAACTAATGCAAATACACAACCAACACAATCAACATCTGACACACAACTGAACTAATGCAACTACACAACCAACATCTGACACACAACTGAACTAATGCAACTACACAACCAACATCAGACACACAACTGAACTAATGCAACTACACAACCAACATCTGACACACAACTGAACTAATGCAACTATACAATCAACATCAGACACACAACTGAACTAATGCAACTGCACAACCAACATCAGACACACAACTAAACTAATGCAACTACACAACCAACATCAGACACACAACTGAACTAATGCAACTACACAATCAACATCAGACACACAACTGAACTAATGCAACTGCACAACCAACATCTGACACACAACTGAACTAATGCAACTACACAACCAACATCAGACACACAACTGAACTAATGCAACTGCACAACCAACATCAGACACACAACTAAACTAATGCAACTACACAACCAACATCAGACACACAACTGAACTAATGCAACTACACAACCAACATCAGACACACAACTGAACTAATGCAACTACACAATCAACATCAGACACACAACTAAACTAATGCAACTACACAACCAACATCAGACACACAACTGAACTAATGCAACTACACAATCAACATCAGACACACAACTGAACTAATGCAACTGCACAACCAACATCAGACACACAACTAAACTAATGCAACTACACAACCAACATCAGACACACAACTGAACTAATGCAACTACACAACCAACATCAGACACACAACTGAACTAATGCAACTACACAACCAACATCTGACACACAACTGAACTAATGCAACTACACAACCAACATCAGACACACAACTGAACTAATGCAACTACACAACCAACATCTGACACACAACTGAACTAATGCAACTACACAACCAACATCAGACACACAACTGAACTAATGCAACTACACAACCAACATCTGACACACAACTGAACTAATGCAACTACACAATCAACTTCAGACACACAACTGAACTAATGCAACTGCACAACCAACATCAGACACACAACTGAACTAATGCAACTACACAACCAACATCTGACACACAACTGAACTAATGCAACTACACAATCAACATCAGACACACAACTGAACTAATGCAACTACACAACCAACATCAGACACACAACTGAACTAATGCAACTACACAACCAACATCAGACACACAACTGAACTAATGCAACTACACAACCAACACCAGACGCACAACTGAACTAATGCAACTACACAATCAACTTCAGACACACAACTGAACTAATGCAACTACACAATCAACATCAGACACACAACTGAACTAATGCAACTACACAACCAACATCTGACACACAACTGAACTAATGCAACTACACAATCAACATCAGACACACAACTAAACTAATGCAACTACACAACCAACATCAGACACACAACTGAACTAATGCAACTACACAATCAACATCAGACACACAACTGAACTAATGCAACTGCACAACCAACATCAGACACACAACTAAACTAATGCAACTACACAACCAACATCAGACACACAACTGAACTAATGCAACTACACAACCAACATCAGACACACAACTGAACTAATGCAACTACACAACCAACATCTGACACACAACTGAACTAATGCAACTACACAACCAACATCAGACACACAACTGAACTAATGCAACTACACAACCAACATCTGACACACAACTGAACTAATGCAACTACACAACCAACATCAGACACACAACTGAACTAATGCAACTACACAACCAACATCTGACACACAACTGAACTAATGCAACTACACAATCAACTTCAGACACACAACTGAACTAATGCAACTGCACAACCAACATCAGACACACAACTGAACTAATGCAACTACACAACCAACATCTGACACACAACTGAACTAATGCAACTACACAATCAACATCAGACACACAACTGAACTAATGCAACTACACAACCAACATCAGACACACAACTGAACTAATGCAACTACACAACCAACATCAGACACACAACTGAACTAATGCAACTACACAACCAACACCAGACGCACAACTGAACTAATGCAACTACACAATCAACTTCAGACACACAACTGAACTAATGCAACTACACAATCAACATCAGACACACAACTGAACTAATGCAACTACACAACCAACATCTGACACACAACTGAACTAATGCAACTACACAATCAACATCTGACACACAACTGAACTAATGCAACTACACAACCAACATCTGACACACAACTGAACTAATGCAACTACACAACCAACATCTGACACACAACTGAACTAATGCAACTACACAACCAACATCTGACACACAACTGAACTAATGCAACTACACAACCAACATCAGACACACAACTGAACTAATGCAACTACACAACCAACATCTGACACACAACTGAACTAATGCAACTACACAACCAACATCAGACACACAACTGAACTAATGCAACTACACAACCAACATCTGACACACAACTGAACTAATGCAACTACACAATCAACTTCAGACACACAACTGAACTAATGCAACTGCACAACCAACATCAGACACACAACTGAACTAATGCAACTACACAACCAACATCTGACACACAACTGAACTAATGCAACTACACAACCAACATCAGACACACAACTGAACTAATGCAACTACACAACCAACATCTGACACACAACTGAACTAATGCAACTACACAATCAACATCTGACACACAACTGAACTAATGCAACTACACAACCAACATCTGACACACAACTGAACTAATGCAACTACACAACCAACATCTGACACACAACTGAACTAATGCAACTACACAACCAACATCTGACACATAACTGAACTAATGCAACTACACAACCAACATCAGACACACAACTGAACTAATACAACTACACAACCAACATCAGACACACAACTGAATTAATGCAACTACACAACACAACTAAACCTAGTTAACTAAACCAGACACACAACTTAGTGTGAGCTAATCTAGTTCCTGCAGCTCAAACAGTAGAGTGCTGGCGCTTGCAACACCAAGTTCATGGGTTCGATTCCCAGGGAAAGCAAGAACTGATAAGAATGTAAATGTGTAGCTTGAAATGCAATGTAAGTCGCTTTGGATAAAAGCGTCTGATAAATGTAGATGTAACTTTGGCCCCGTTTACAGCTGGTATTAAGATTCGATTGGTCGATTGGTTCACAAGTGATCGACGCTAAATACAAAACGGGAGCTAAAATGTTTTGAGGTTGTCAACTTTCGACAACTTCCAGAGATAGTGGAAAAGCATTAGATCAGATTGCTTTCATAGTGTAAACGCTCAAATGAATTCGAACATCCAGTAAAAGTCTCCCACTCTCCGTCTACTGACCTAACGCGTAAACATTATGGGAAGCGCACGAGCCAGACGGATTTAAGCTTTGTCGGCTGAAGAGGAAAAACATACCAAGCACAAATGTCTCCCTCGTCTACTTCTGATCCGATCATCCAAAACTTAATACTAGGAGTAAACGGCCTAAACCAACAACACAAGACATGCAACTAAACCAGCAAACTGTTGATCATTTGGTAAAGAGTAATAATCAGAGGTGTGTGTTCAGAGTTTCGTGGTGAGTAAGACCAGGCCTCTGTACTACTGGTTGGGTCTGACTGACGGACGCACCGGCGAGTGGGAATGGCTGGACGAGACGCCATATGTGCATGTCAGGAGGTGAGTGTGTGTGTGTGTGTGTGTGTGTGAGTAAGCAATTGAGTGAGTGAGAGTGTGTGTGTGTGTGTGTGTGTGTGTGTGTGTATGTGTGAGTAAGTAAGTGAGTGAGAGTGTGTGTGTGTGTGTGTGTGTGATGGGTAGGTTTAGGTGTATGGTTAGTGTGTGTGTGTGTGTGTGTGTGTGTGTGTGTGATGGTTAGGTTTAGCTGTAGGGTAGAAGTGGGCGGATCGATCCTGAAGTATCGATACTATCGATACTGACGTGGTATCGAAAAGGATCGATCCTCACATAAAAATATCGATCCAAATGTGTGTTTTTTTTACCAGTAATTTTTATTAGTTTAGCACGCAATTCAGTGCGTAAAATAAGCTTCTAAGTGGAAAAATAAGCGAATGTTAGCAGATAATTGTGTAGGATAGAACTTTTTCTCCTAGTCATCTGGATACAAGACGAAACCAATCAATCACAGAGAGCGTTCGATGCTGGTGCTTCGCTGAGCTCACAGGCACGTTTGGGAAACGAAGCCTTGCTTAGATGACAGAGAAACAATCGGGAGTTATTTTGCAATAAACAAAGCAAAAGTGTATATAACGGTTCAAAATGTTGACGTCAGTAAGATTTTTTTAATGAAATTAATATTTTTATTCAACAAGGATCGATGCATTAAATTGATCAAAAGTGACAGTCAAGGGTTTTTCACTGTTAAAAATCTACTTCATATAAATGCTGTTCTTTCAACTTTGTTCATCAAATAATTCTGCATAAAATGTATCATGGTTTCCACAAAAAATATGAAACTGTTTTCAACATTGATAATAATAAGAAATGTTTCCTGAGCTGTAAATCAGCATATTAAAATGAATTATCATCATGACTGGAGTAATGATGCTGAAAATTCAGCTTTAATCACTTGAATAAATTACAGTTTAGTATGACATAGAAAACAGATAGCCTATGATAAATTGTAATATTACAGTTTTTACTGTATTTTTGATCAAATAAATGCAGAAGAGAATTAAAAATCTTACAGACCCCAAACTTTTGAACAGTAGGCTAGTGTACAATAGCACTTTTACTATAATTAGGGTAGTTTTGTAAAAGTCACTGACTAATAATAATTACAGGCGAGTTGAGAGCACAAATCACAAAATATTTAATAGTCATGAAAACGTTCAGATTTAGCATATTAATGATGCATTCACCTCATAGATCATGACACACTGCTCTAGCACAGGAAAGTGCATACAAGTTCAAGTGCATGCTTTTAAAATGAAAAAGTATTGGTATCGGTATTGATATCGGCGATACTGGCCCTGTATTTACTTGGTATCGGATCGATACCGAAATTTGCAGTATCGCCCACCACTACTGTAGGGTTAGTGTGTGTGTGTGTGTGTGTGTGTGTGTGTGTGTGTGTGTGTGTGTGATGGGTAGGTTTAGGTGTATGGTTAGTGTGTGTGTGTGCGTGTGTGTGATGGGTAGGTTTAGGGGTCGGGTTACTGTGTGTGTGTGTGTGTGTGTGTGTGTGATGGGTAGGTTTAGGTGTATGGTTAGTGTGTGTGTGTGCGTGTGTGTGATGGGTAGGTTTAGGTGTATGGTTAGTGAGTGTGTGTGTGTGTGTGTGTGTGTGTGTGTGATGGGTAGGTTTAGGTGTATGGTTAGTGTGTGTGTGTGTGATGGGTAGGTTTAGGGGTCGGGTTACTGTGTGTGTGTGTGTGTGTGTGTGTGATGGGTAGGTTTAGGTGTATGGTTAGTGTGTGTGTGTGTGTGATGGGTAGGTTTAGGGGTCGGGTTACTGTGTGCGTGTGTCTTAAGTTTAGGGGTCAGGTTAGTGTGTGTGTGTGTGGGTTGGGGTTAGATTAGTGTAGGGGAATAGAATATACAGTGTGGACAGTATAAAACCCATTACGCCTATGGAATGTCCTCAAAAGTAAAACAAACCTGTGTGTGTGTGTGTGTGTGTGTGCAGTGAATGGATGCCCGGCCAGCCTGATGACTGGAAGAAACATGGTTTGGGTGGCGGTGAAGACTGCGCTCACTTTCACCACGACGGACGGTATAACGACGACCACTGCTCTCGACGCTACCGCTACGTCTGCAAAGCTCACGCGTCCTCCATCTGACGACACACACACTTCATCAAACCAACGAAACACATCAATGTGCATGTTAACAGTATAATGTTTCATATTTAATGATATTAAAGGTATTATTAAAGGATATTAACATCCTTCCCTCGCACGTTGAAACACTTCTTTCCCTCGCGAGTCAAAATTACCCGAAGCCCTAAAATTATACTTAATTCTTTTTTTGGTCCAGAAAGCTTATTTTATTTCATTTTGATAATATTTTTCTATTTTTTAATGCAATATTTTTTTCTATTTTTTATTTAATTTACCTTTAAATTACTAGATTTGATCAATAAATAATAAATAAATAGTAATTAAAGCACATTCCTCACATTCTTTCAACTTAAATTAAAAATATTTATTCATTTCAATATCAATTTCATACATACCCCTTTTTATTCAGCTCAAAATATCTTACATTGTGTGTCTTTGCCGACCTCTGGTGGAAAATAATAATATAACATGATATTTCATGACTCTGGATGGCCTTATATCTCTATATGGAGCAAATGAGCTGTTACTTTTTTAAATTTCAACCACAAAACTCCTCGAATCCATTAAAAAAGTGTTTTGTGTATTCGTGGTTCAAGTGCGACTAAAGTCCTAGAGTCTTGGACCCCCTCTGATAAACAATGAATTTTTAAAAATTAAAACAATATAAGAGGGAAGGATGAAGATTTACTGTACATCAGACCAGAAACAGTTCATTTATGCTTCATTTTTATTTTATGCTGGTTAGTTTTGGGGAATGACAGTGTATTTTAGTTTAGTTTCCCATGTTGTCCGAGAATAAAAGTCAAACAGCTGTGATACAAAAAAAGTTGTTCTGAATAAAAGCATCTGATGAACAAATAAATGAAATGTTGATGTTTCTGCAGCACTTAATAATAATACTCCAGTTATGTTGCTGTATTAAAGTTATATGGCTTTATTATAGTAGTGATACTGTATATCATTAACGCTGTAATGTCTGGATTGTTTCTATGAAAATACAGCAGTAATTTTGCACTATTGTGAATAAGTGAATATAAACATGCTGCATCAAAATGTTTCCACAAATACATCATAGATGGACAGTTCATTAATAAATATACTTTTGCTTTAGATAAAATATATATGAAATCATGTAAATTGTTCCATCTCAAAAGTTATTTCAGGTTTAAAATTCCCATGTATAATTATTTTTTCAGGGCAATATGTCAATGAGTTATTAATTATGAGTAAAACTACATTTAAAGAGAAAATTATGTTACAATAATAAATGATACACTTAATATGACAAATATGCACGAATATTCACTAAATATGGTCAGTGATTACACTACCATTTGGGGTAAGACTTTATTTTTATGAAAGAACGTAATACTTTTACTCATTAAGTTGATAAAAAATGACACTAAAGACATTTATAATGTTACAAAATATTATATTTCAAATAAGTGCTGTTCTTTTGAACTTTCTATTCATCAAAGAATCCTGGAAAATAAAGCTTATCACTGTTTTCAACACTGATAATAATCATAAATGTTTCTTGAGCATCAAATCCTCATATTAGAGTGATTTGTGAAGGATCATGTGACACTGAAGACTGGAGTAATGATGCTGAACATTCAGCTTTGATCACAGGAATACATTACACTTTACTGTATATTCAGATAGACAACTGTGGAAGAGGATTGGGGCCAAGCAATAATAAAAACATCTTGAGATTAATGTGAAAAATCTCGTTCAATTTTGAGAAAAAAAGTTGAAATAAAATGTTGAGAATAAACTCATTAAATTTCGAGAATAAAGTCGTTTCGCGAAAAAAACGTTACATTTCAAGAAAAAAAGTCAAAATAAAACATTAAGAATAACCTCATTAAATGTTGCGAATAAATTTGCTGTTTCGAGAAAAAACTTGTTAAATTTCGAGAAGAAAGTCGAAATAAAACATTGAGAGTAAACTAATTAAATTTCGAGAATAAAGTCGTTGTGTTTCGAGAAAAAACGTATTCAATTTCGAGAAAAAAAGTCGAAATAAAATTGAGAATGAACTCATAATCCTCTTCTGTAGTAAACAGCTGCTATACACTGGAATAATATTTCACTGTTTTCACCGTATTTTCGATCAAATAATTGCAGCCTTGGCCAGAAACATTAAAAACCCAAACTTATGAGCTGAAAGAATCATTTTCCTGGAACATTGGCTGATATTAGCAAGCTAGCATTACCCCGATCCTTTCCCCCCGCTCTACTTCCAGACGGGTTTGACAGTTTTATCACGCGACCCTCGAACGAGCACCGAGTTTTCCGAGCGGGCGGAGATGCTCTTCCTCAGACGGCCAGCAGGAGTCAGTGATAGCCGGAGCGACGGCGTCACCGGAGACGGGTTTGGGTCGGCTTTCGGCTGGTTTACGGGGGCGACGGCGCTGCGTGTCGCGGACGCCACGGTGTTGCGAGCGAAGCTGAGTGGTTTGATTGAGGAGGAATCGCGCGCAGAGGTTCGAGGACGCTCGAGTGTAGCGCGACACATCTTCTCCTGCGGCGGCCGAACCGCTTGTTTGGGAACCTGTGTCCTGAGAGGAACAACCTTCCTCAAACACGATGATGAAGATGATGATGGTTTAGCGGAAGATGAAGGTCTGGTTTTAGAGCCGACGGGTCGTTTGCTGCTCGTTTGGATCGATTGTGTTGATCCGCCGCTGGTTTTGAGTGCCTCGCTTGTACGCTTGGCGTTATCTCTAGCTTTATGATCGTCATTCGTCACCTCTGATTTTGTCACCTCACCGATTTGTGAGGGGTCAGAGGTCACGACTGGAGTCACTTCTGTATTTCTGAATTGCGTTTGGTCGTTTTTCGGGGATTCCTCGATGGAAAGGCTCTTGTTTTGTATCTCTGGCTCCTCCGTTGTGATGCTGCTGTGTGCGATGGAGAGCGAGTGTATTGGAGGAAGTGAATCTGCTCCAAAGGGGTCAAAGGTCATGCTCTTCTGTCGGCGTGATCGACGAGCGCTACCGAAACGCAGTGGTGAACTTTGAGGACTCGTCATCAGCAGCTCCAGAAGCCCCTCCCTCTTTAACGCCGCCTCCACGTCTGCTTCGCTATTGGACCGCAGCCCGAAGACTCCGCCCACACCCTCATGCCCCGCCCACGAGTGGCGCTTGTCCTCCGACTCCTTCAGACGCTTGCGCCGAGACTCCTCCCACATTCCTCGCTCCACGTTCTCCTGAGGAAAGAGAAGAAGTCCAGCTGATTAACATAACGAGTTTCAGTCCAACGTCTGAATTAAAGAAACAGACACACATGTTGAAAAGCTGGAATAAACTAAATCAGGGGTTTCAAACCAGGGGGCGCAAGGGAGTGCTAGAGTAGAGAGAAACAATGTAAAAATGTAAAAATAAATAAAATAAAATAAATAATTATTATTATTATTATTATTAAAATAAATTGAAATATTTTAACAAATTATATTTAAATAAATAAATATAAAAATAAATGTATAAATAAATAAAAATAATTATATTAAAATAAATAATATAATTGTAGTAAAATAAATGTATAAATAAATTAAATAAATAAAAATAATGTTATACGTAAATTATACAATTATATGAAAATAAATGTATAATTAGATTAAAACAAATAAATAAATAATTATGGTTAAAATAAATAAAAGATATTTTAAAAAATTGTGTTTAAATAAATAAATATAAAAATAAATAATTGATTAAATAACAAATGAATAAATACATTATATGAAAATAAATAATACAATTGTAGTAAAAATAAATGCATAAATAGATTAAATAAATAAAAAATAAAAAAGATATATAAATTATAAAATTATATGAAAATAAATAATTTGATTAAAATAAATAAATATGTAGAAAACAAATTATTTAAATGCGTCTAAACCTGAACTGCTTTTTTAAATTTGGAGCAGAAATTCTGGAAGATTCGTAAGCACTCGTCCAGTTTGAAGACGTCTTTGTCTTCGCAGAAGAAATCGATCAGAGCGTCTCCTTCCCTCTGAAGCTCATCAATCCTGATCCTCAAATCCTCCAGAGCTTCAGCAGCGCTCTGAAACAGTGGGATAGTGGAATACAAATACACTTAAAATCAGATGCAAACGTCACAGAGAGGCAGGTAAAGGGTCAGGGGTCAGAGGTCACCTTTAGTAAGGACTGCAGCTGCACCAGGAGCTCGTCATCTGTGTGGATCTGCTGCTCTAAATGATCAACTCTTCTGGTCAGACACTGAAACTCTACATGGATGCTGTCAACACACACTCTACACACACACACACAGGTTTGAACACAGACTTCCATTGTTTCTCTACAGGTTAATGATACTTTATGATATAATTCTGTTGTGTCTTTGTAATTGTTATTAGTTTATTTGTAATAGTTTCCACTGATTGGTTCTCACCGAGCTGCTTGCTGAACATGCAGAAGTTTCTCTGGAAACATGAGCAGATCTTTCTTCTGAGCCTCCTGTTAAAGACACACAAATGTGCGTTTTTCACTTCATTGAGATGCCCTCTGACCTTTGTGTCATGAAAGAACACGTGTATATGTTGTGTGTCACATTATAAACCGACACACATACCAGAGCGACAAAGTGCAGCAGGTTCATTCCAGGTTTGTTGGCTTTAGTGTCGGCCAGAGACAGCAGAGAGGAGAGCCTGAAGCCCACGGCGTTACCAGCAGACCCACCCTGAGAGAGGGATGGATGGATGGATGGATGGATGGATGGATGGATGGATGGATGGGTGGGTGGGTGGATGGATGGATGGATGGATGGATGGATGGATGGATGGATGGATGGATGGATGGATGGATGGATGGATGGATGGATGGATGGATGGATGGATGGATGGATGGATGGATGGATGGATGGATGGATGGATGGATGGATGGATGGATGGATGGATGGATGGATGGATGGATAGATAGATAGATAGATGGATGGATGGATGGATGGATGGATGGATGGATGGATGGATGGATGGATGGATGGATGGATGGACAGAGTAGATAGATAGAGAGAGAGAGAGAGAGAGAGAGAGTAGATGGATGGATGGATGGATGGATGGATGGATGGATGGATGGATGGATGGATGGATGGATGGATGGACAGAGTAGATAGATAGAGAGAGAGAGAGAGAGAGAGAGAGTAGATGGATGGATGGATGGATGGATGGATGGATGGATGGATGGATGGATGGATGGATGGATGGATGGATGGATGGATGGATGGATGGATGGATGGATGGATGGATGGATGGATGGATGGATGGATGGATGGATGGATGGATGGATGGATGGATGGATGGATAGATGGATGGATGGATGGATGGATGGATGGATGGACAGAGTAGATAGATAGAGAGAGAGAGAGAGAGAGAGAGAGAGAGAGAGAGAGAGAGTAGATAGATAGATAGATAGATAGATAGATAGATAGATAGACAGATAGATGGATAGACAGAGAGTAGATAGATAGAGAGAGAGAGAGTAGATAGATAGATAGATAGATAGATAGATAGATAGATAGATAGATAGATAGATAGATAGATAGATAGATAGATAGATAGATAGATAGATGGATGGATGGACAGAGTAGATAGATAGAGAGAGAGAGAGTAGATAGATAGATAGATAGATAGATAGATAGATAGATAGATAGATAGATAGATAGATAGACAGAGTAGATAGATAGATGGATAGACAGAGAGTAGATAGATAGAGAGAGAGAGTAGATAGATGGATAGATAGAGAGATAGATAGATAGATAGACAGATAGATGGATAGACAGAGAGTAGATAGATAGAGAGAGAGAGAGAGAGAGAGTAGATAGATAGACAGATAGATGGATAGACAGAGAGTAGATAGAGAGAGAGAGAGAGAGAGAGAGAGTAGATAGATGGATAGATAGATAGATAGATAGATAGATAGATAGATAGATAGATAGATAGATAGATAAATAGGTAGATGGATAGAGAGAGAGTAGATAGAGAGAGAGAGAGAGAGAGAGAGAGAGTAGATAGATGGATAGATAGATAGACAGATAGATGGATAGACAGACAGAGAGTAGATAGAGAGAGAGAGAGAGAGAGAGAGAGTAGATAGATGGATAGATAGATAGATAGATAGATAGATAGATAGATGGATAGACAGAGAGTAGATAGATGGTTACAACAACTAGTAACGTTAGTAAACTACAACACCACACCGGATCTAGCTAGACCGGAAACAAAACAACAGGCTCGCCGCACACACTTGTTTGGGCTTGCGAGCCGGCCAAAGAGTAGTAGGCTAAAGGGGGTCGCACACCGGACGAGAAGCGCAGCGGCTTTAAAATTCAAACACATTATTGTCTATCAGTGTCCACACACCGGCGGCGCCCAGCTACGGCTCAGGACCGTGTTCAAAATCCTGCCGCGACACAGAGCGCCATTTACATAGTTTAATATTAAATTTACATTTATTTGTCTCAAATCGTCGTTAATGTATATACTGACTTCATCCTATGCTGCAATATACATTTAGTTTTACATTCATTTACAGAAATCAGCTGCGTGGATGAAAACCGCTGATGTTATCGGGTTGATAAGAGCATTAAAATGAGAAAAAAACAATGGGACAAAAAGAAATCAAGGGACATTTATAATAGATAAAAATGTGCGATTAATTGCGATTAACTGCGAGTTAACTATGACATTAATGCGATTAATCGCGATTAAATATTTTAATCGTTTGACAGCACTAATATTTATCATAAACAGTGGTCAAATATTGGAGCTGGAGTCTTTAATCTTTCTAATGACTCAGTTTGTCCAGATCAAGTAAGAGTGTGATGTTTTACAGCAATAACAATAATAATCTGGGGCCGTTTGCAATCTGTGAACCTAAAGGGGTTAAATATGTTATCGTGCTTACTTTGTTATGCTTACAATGTGTGAGAAGCATTACTGTTGAATGTTTACTGTTTTACCTGTTTTGGCTTTTTGGTTTTTGCATAGTGCAATTTTTGAGGAATTGAACTGAATCCAAATAGGGTTAATAAGACCCAGAACATAACGATCATACCCAGAATTAAACTTAATACAAACATGGTTTTACTGTAGATGTAGTTGTGCTTGTGGCGTTCCTGTAGTTAAAACAGTAAAGTATGGCACTTGCTACGCCAAGGTCATGGGTTCGATTCCCAGGGAATGCGAGAACTGATTAAATGTGTACATCGCTGCGGAATGCACAGATGTGAATGGACTCTCTTTATCAGTAGCTTGTAATTTAACGAATTATTAACTTCCTTTAATCAACACAAGCGTGAAGGTGTAAATGTGTAAGAGTTCATGACGTACAGCATTCATGATGTTTCCAGCTTGCAGCACTAAATGAAGGACATTGTGAAGCTCCTCACAGTTCAACAGCTCTATAAAATAAAAGATTAAAAGTATTTAGTGTTTACAAACGTCACAGTGTTTAGAAATTAAGGACAGAGTTGTTGATCACCGTTAACGGCGGTCAGGACGATGGCGATGTCGTGTTTCATGACTGTGTATGAAGGGAAAAGCTCTTCCTTTAGCAGCAGAGCCTTGAGACGGACCTCATACCTGCAGAAACACAGAAGAACCAGCGTAATGAAGATCTGGACCAGATCACGGTCTTCTGACTCAGACGCTGTTTTCACTGTACCTGGGTAAACGGATGAGCTGATATATGAAGGCATCAGGCAGCGGCAGGTCTTTAGGGTTTCCACTGAACATCTGTAGATTCTTCACCTGTCAATCAACCAATCAATCAATCAATCAATCAACCAACCAATCAATCAATCAATCAATCAATCAATCAATCAATCAACCAATCAATAAATCAATCACCCAATCAATCACCCAATCAATCAACCAACCAATCAATCAATCAATCACCCAATCAATCAACCAATCAACCAATCAATCAATCAATCAATCAATCACCCAAACAATCAATCAAGCAATCAAACAATCAATCAAGCAATCAATCAATCAATCAATCAATCAAAACGCAATAATCTGCTCAGTCAGCGGTGTCTTTACCTCGTCGTCCTCGGGCAGGAGCTTCAGCAGCTCTTGGAGAGACTCCACACTGAAGACGCCCGTGTGTCCATGAAGAATATCATCCAGAAGAGACTCGCTGGACCTGGACATACAGAGCCATGAAGAATGAGTGAGAGCGAAGGAACGAAACACACAACGTCACACACACACACGCTCGGGTCTTACTTTTTGAAGTGTTTGAGGAAAATGGAGATATTCAAGCTTCTCTTGGAGTCCAGGATGCTGATCTAGAGACAAACACACGAAGGAAAGCGGAGCGTGGGTGGAAGAAGGATAAATAGTGTCATGTGATCTACTACGTGAGTCTTTATCTACCTCCCAGAATGCAGTTAAGTCAGCTAAGAGAAGATATTCAGCTGATCTAATCTCAAGGAACCACAGTACTCCTAATATTTTAATCAATACTATCAATTCAGTGCTAAATCCCACTACTACATGTCCTGTTTTGTCCACCATCACATGTTTGTCATGTATCATCAATTGATGATATTAGGTCACAAGTTGTCCCTGGTTCATATGATCCCACAGTTACTTGATTCACCTCTGCTGTGTTTGGTCAATTTTCATCCATTTCTTTTCATTCTTTAGCTGAGGTAGTTGGGCAGTTAAAACCTACAAATTGTGGTCGTGATGTTATTCCATCTAGATTAGTTGAGCATACCTTTGATATTATTGGTCCTGGTATATTGACTTATAATTAATAGAAGTTTTGAAACAGCAGTAGTTTCAATAGATTTTAATCATGCCTTAGTTCAGCCTCTTGTGAAAAACAAAAAACAAATTTGGATCCACATATTTAATCTAATTACAGGCCTATTTCTAAACTGCCATTTTTATCTAAACTCGCATTAAACTAACTGCAGACTTTTCTAGCTCAAAATGATATTTTTGAAAATGTTCATTCAGGGTTTAGATCGAATCATAGTACAGAAACGGCTTTGCTGAAAGTCCTAAATGATATCTTGATAGCGACTGATTCTGGCAGCTCAGTGGTTTTAGTTTTACTAGGTTTTAGTGCAGCGTTTGATATCATTGATCACAATATCCGAGTCTCCCGCCTAGAAACGGCAGTGGGAATTCTGGGCATGGCACTCGATTGGTTCAAATCCTTCCTTTTTAATAGAACGTTTTCAGTTCTTTTTGGTCAATGTTATTCTGAAACGGTCCCATTGTGTAGTGGGGTTCCACAGGGATCCATTCTTGGCCCGCTTTTGTTTTCATTATATATGCGACCCTTAGGTTGTATTTCTCATAAGCATGGAGTGTTCTTTCATTGTTGCGCAGATGACACTCAGGTGTATTTACCGTTGCGGAAACAGGACAGAAGTTCTTTTGAATCACTATTGAGATGTTTACAAGAAGTTAAATCTTGGATGTCACAAAATGTTCTGAATTTGAATGAAAGTAAAGCTGAAATAATCTGGTTCGGGCCCCTGACACTCAAAACTCTTCTGACTTGAGTGAGTTAGACCCTTTCTGTAAATCTGTAGGGAAGAACCTTGGTGTCCAATTTGATAGTTAATTGAAATTAGATAAACAGATCAATTCAGTGGTCAAATCTTGTTTCTTCAATTTTAGATCAGTAGCACAGGTTAAACCGTTCTTGTCCTCCGGTGATTTTGAAAGTATTATTCATGATTTTTATTTCTGTTAGACTAGATTATTGTAACTCACTGTATATGTGTGTTAGCCAAGTGCTGTTAAACCGTCTTCAAATGGTCAACATTATGTTGTTTTAATTGTGCTTTATAAGTAAATAAAATTAAATAAATAAAATTAAAATTTCATATTTTCTGTATTCATTTTAATTTTAGTTCAAGTGTGTCTTTTGTCTTTTAGTGTTTTGTAAATATGTCCCTGTTTATCTATTTTAGTACTTCAACTTAAACTAAATGAAAATTAGAAATGTTACCTCAGCAACTAGCTGAAATAAAATATGTTATATATATACTGTATATATATATATTTATTTTATTTCAAGAAAAGTTTTCTCTGGTTTTAGTTGATGACAGTAATAGCCCCTGCATCAGACGTGTGTCTGACCTGCTGTCTGAGATCTTTCCCAGAAGCTTCTCCTCGTCGGATACTCTTCCCGCTGGTGGATGACGGCGTGTCCTCGTGTTGTCCGAACAGCTCCTCGATGGCTCTGATGTCGATGTGGAACGGCGTCTCCCTGCTGGGCCGTCCGAGCGTCCACAGGTTCGGCCCGTCGTGCTGTTTGACACGATCTTCAGGAATCGGCTTCCAATAGAAACTTCTCACCCTCCTCTTCCTCTCCGCAGGGATTCCCACAGGCAGGGGCGGAGGAAGGGGAGGAGCCGGGGGCGGGGCATTGATGGGGGCATGGCCATGTAATAAGGAAGGAGGGGTCATTAAAACACTAACCCCGCCCTCTTCATCAAAACTCTGGCTCTCATTGGCCAACAAGACACTGCTCATAATAGGAGATGTGGGTGTGGTCAGAAGATGATTGACAGCAGACTGTATGACATCATCAGGGTGTTTCTTAAAGCCACGCCCCCCTGAGATGGATGCTTGAACGCCATCAGAAGCTTCTCTAATAGGAGAATCAACACCAAAAACATTAACGGGATGCAAATCAAACTGTAAATATTCATCTAGATTTTTCCATGTTGACATCCTCTGGCGTTCGTGCACAATTAAACACACTTGAGTGACGATACAAACACACTGAGGACCCAATGAACAACAAACTCATCATTGTTTTATAGAACACATCCAGTTTTTGCTAAATAATGTACGAGCGCTTACACAAGCAAGAGAAAGAGCATTCATGTCAATCTGTGTCAATAGTTCCTGAAATAGAGTATATTTATGAAACCATCCTTTAACAGACACCTTTTAGGATATTGAGAGATTAATTCAGATATTTAGTCACTAATACGTCCATGTGCTGACGTCATGTGATCTTTATGAGATGACATCACAGCGTCAGCAGTTTATTGGACAGAAATATCAATCCATATCAGTTCTTCTGCACACAGCAAATATTTACACATGAACAACCAGAACAATAGAGGCACAACCTCACCTGTCTGAATGGAAATTATGCATAACAATCACACAACATTTGTATATGAATCATACATCAAATGACTTCAGCATCACAAATAATTCACCTTCATCAGTGTTTCACTAAATCTACTCTTATTGGTGATTAATATGACGCATTTACTTGTGAAAACCCACTATATATCAATATAATAACGTTCATAAATATGCCATTATGCTTTATACATAAGCTGCCCTCAGTGGAATGAATCAGACACAAATAAAAAAACTGCAGAAATCATTCTTATGGAGTAAATTTAGTTACTCCGACATATTTCAGAATTAAACTGAGAAAACTAACAACTATAATCAAGCAGACAAGCTTAAGAAAACTCAACTCGTTTAACAGCTGTATCTTGAAGATAACGCTTATATTTAATAAGTCCCTCATAAAAACTATGATACATAACACACAGTAGTATAATATATTAACAACTGATCAGTGATGAAGAAAATAAGCTTACCTTTATGTGCTAATGAAAATGTTCCTAAAGATTGCTTCAGTCACAGCACTTTAACTGATCATAACTGCAATAAAAATCACCCGATATTTTCATAACTTCATCATTAATTATATTGCATCACCTTAATTCCATTAAAAATTGAGGTGAGTGAATTTTCCGTGCGACCGGTGAGTTTGACAGGAGCTCTCACGCATACGCACACCAGAGAAACGAACACACACACACACACACACACACACACACACACACACACACTCATACTTAAGTTAAACATAATACACTCATATATTTATATTAGTACAGAGTCATCTAAAGCAGAGTAATGGACAACAATCATGGCATAAAATGATGAGACCTGGAAATGTTATAATATTAAAGCAGATGTGTAACAGTCTCGATTGTGTGTGTGTGTGTGTGTGTGTGTGTGTGTGTGTGTGTGTGTGTGTGAGAGACTGATAACAGCTCTGCTCGTCACACCCAGCATCAGTAAACTGTCAGTCCTGCCATTTTCAATGTGTTTTATTATTTGCATGATTGTTGTACACATCAAATTTGCCAAAGAATGAATACAAATAGTAATTTATAGTTCTGGTCAGAATTATTGCCACCCTTGGTAAATATGAACAAAGAAGCCTGTGAAAATAAATATGTATTGTAAGTTGGATTTTTTCTTGAAACCCTCCCAAACAACATGTGGTGATATAGGTTTTGGCCTTTGTGTTTCCTCATATTTATACTTCTGTGAAACAGGAAGTCAATTTCATGTTCCTAGTCACCCTATGTGCTTAATTTTTTATTTTTATTATTATAAATAAAATAAAATATTTAGAAATTAAGTTTAAAAAAAAGATAAAATGTTTTTAAGTATTAACACATTTTATAACTTATTTTTGAAACATTATTTGAAAAAATGTGGCCATTTTAAATCAACCCAAACAAACACGCCCCTCCCTTCGTTGCTCCGCCCCCAAATGCAAGAGTGGGTGTCTATTTACATTGATGAAGCGATGCTTCAGGAAAAATCAAGCGAAGATGACGAAAGAACGACAAGGAAGAACAAAAACTGAACACACAGTGGAGTATAGATACAAGCAAGAGTTTGTTAGTCGCCAACAGCTCCAGACAAACAATGACACTCAAAACTGTCCTGTAACTAGAGCTAACATCACAACAACTGTGTTGGTTCTGTGAAACGTTGTGAAACCAATGTTACTCACATATAGAGCAGAAACAACACAACCTCTCTGTCCATTTTCAGGACTTCCTTCTTCGGTCTCTCTAGCGCTCGAAAGCTTTTCTAATATTAATGATCATAACCCTTCTTCCTCCAGTGATTTTGAGCTTTTCTCTTTTGTAATGTCTCTCAGCCATCTCTCTTTCTACAGTCAAATCTCCCTCTTGCTCTCTCTCCTCCTCCATCATGAATGGACACGCCCCCTACATCTGATTGGCTCACCCTCTCTCTTCCCCCATCATGAGTGGACACGCCCCCTACCGCTGATTGGCTTATCCTCTCTCTTCCCCCATCATAAGTGGACACGCCCCCTACCACTGATTGACTCACCCTCTCTCCTCCCCCATCATGAGTGGACACGCCCCCTACCACTGACTGGCTCACCCTCTCTCCTACCCCATCATGAGTGGACACGCCCCATTACCACTGATTGGCTCACCCTCTCTCCTCCCCCATCATGAGTGGACACGCCCCCTACCACTGATTGGCTCACCCTCTCTCCTCCCCCATCATGAGTGGACACGCCCCCTACCACTGACTGGCTCACCCTCTCTCCTCCCCCATCATGAGTGGACACGCCCCCTACCACTGATTGGCTCACCCTCTCTCCTCCCCCATCATGAGTGGACACGCACCCTACCACTGATTGGCTCACCCTCTCTCCTCCCCCATCATGAGTGGACACGCCCCCTACCACTGATTGGCTCACCCTCTCTCCTCCCCCATCATGAGTGGACACGCCCCCTACCACTGATTGGCTCACCCTCTCTCTTCCCCCATCATGAGTGGACACGCCCCCTACCACTGATTGGCTCACCCTCTCTCCTCCCCCATCATGAGTGGACACGCCCCATTACCCCTGATTGCCTCACCCTATCTCCTCCCCCATCATGAGTGTACACGCCCCCTACCACTGATTGGCTCACCCTCTCTCCTCCCCCATCATGAGTGGACACGCCCCCTACCACTGATTGGCTCACCCTCTCTCCTCCCCCATCATGAGTGGGCACGCCCCCTACCACTGACTGGCTCACCCTCTCTCCTACCCAACATGCGGGACCTGATGCCATCTCTGGACGGGTGCTGAAGGACTGTGCGGACCAGCTGGCTGGGGTCTTTACCAAGATCTTCAACCGGTCCCTATCCCAGTCCACCATCCCACCCTGCCTGAAGTAACCATAGTTCCACTGCCCCATTATTATGAAGTGCTTCGAGAAACTGGTGTGGACTTACATAATCTCAAACCTCCCATCCGCGCTTGACCTACACCAGTTTGCTTACAGAGCAAATAGGTGTACAGCGGACGCCATAGCCACAACTCTCCACACGGCCCATCTAGAGCAGCGGGGGAGCTACACTAGGCTGCTGTTTGTGGACTTTAGCTCTGCATTTAACACCATACCTCCTCACAGACTGGTGACTAAACTGGTATATCTGGGTGTATCTCACTCAGTCTCCCGCTGGATTAAGGAGTTCCTGTCAGATCGCTCCCAGAGGATGAGAGTAGGCCCCCACATCTCCTCAGCTCTCAGTCTCAGCACCGGCTCCCCACAGGCCGACTCTACACCCTGCCCACCCACGACTGCACCCCTGCCCACTCCAGCAATCACATCATTACATTTGCGGATGACACCACCGTAGTGGGGTTCACCTCTGGGGGAGATGAGGTGGAGCGGCTGTCTGTGTGGTGCATGGATAACAACCTGGTCCTCAACACCACCAAAACCAAGGAGTTGATAATAGATTACAGAAAGAGAAAAAACGATATTCAGCCTCTTTTCATCAGCGGGGAATGTGCGGAGAGGGTCCCGGACTTCCGGTTCTTGGGTGTGCACATAGAGGAGGACCTAACCTGGAGCACTAACATCACAGTATTGGTCAAGAAGGCAAGGAAAGCGCTCCAGAGGGTCGTCTCCACCGCCCAGAAGATCACTGGCTCTCCCTGAAGGATCTGTACAGTTCCCCCTGTCTCAAGAAAGCACAGATCCCAGCCCGGACACTCCCTGTTTGGACTGCTGCCCTCCGGCAGACGTTACAGGACAATGACGACACGAACAAATAGATTGAAAAACAGTTTTTATCCAAAAGCAATAGCAGCACTAAACACGATCTGAATGCATTATTAGGAGAGGTGTCGTGTATTGAACTGTGTGTGATATGATGTGTTTTCATTTTTATATATATATATATATATATATATATATTTATGTATACTTGTACTTTGTTTAATGTTGCACTGATCAGATTGCATCAAATTTCATACAGTACATGTATAATGACAATAAAGATTCTATTCTTTTACTACAATCACTGATGCAGCTTCCAAACAGTGTTAATTCATTACAATACTATTACAGTTTTATCAATATTTTGAAATCGTTTTTATTTTCCTTTTCCATTTTAGTTAAAAGTTTTATTAATTTTGTTGAGTTTTTGAAGAGAGAAATGTTGCTTTTGGCAACTTGCTGAAATAAAATAAGTTTAAGATTTTGAATGTTTGTTGTTTATAACAACAACAACAATCCTGTTTTGCATGCATTGGTAAAAGACACACAACACTCACATTAACATGATTTTGCATATTTCCTGAAAAGCGTGTTTTTTTCCAGCATCACGGCCATCTTGAGGATCAACGGCACACAATTCCAATTCTGTCCTGAAGATTTAATCTGAACCGAAACTGAGACACTGAGACACTACTGTCTGCATTCAATAAACAACAAAAATGTAAATTAAAAGGGGGAAAAAAATTGACAAATTCAAATGTGACACTGAAACACATGGAGATAAACACACCAGGAGCATGAGATTCATATCAGGATTCATTATAAAATTACTCTAAAAAACCAAAAATATACTTTTGCTCTTTCATTCCTCAGCAGATTCTCTTTCATGTCGTCGAAGTTTCAGCTTTACCTCAGACGTGTCTTCTGAGAGTCGATCCAGTCAGAGGACTGACACACACACACACACACACACACACACACACACACACTCACACAATTTCTCTCTCTCTCTCACACACACACACACACAATCTCTCTCTCTCTCTCACACACACAATTTCTCTCTCTCTCTCTCTCTCACACACACACACACACAATCTCTCTCTCTCTCTCACACACACACACACACACACAGTCTCTCTCTCTCTCTCACACACACACACACAGTCTCTCTCTCTCTCTCTCACACACACTCTCTTAAATGCGGAGGACAGGAGTGTGTGTGACCTTACTTGACCTTCACACGTCACTACTTTAGTTTTGATCCCCAAATAGAGGTTTAGTCTGGGTGAAAATATACACCATACTTATCAAGCTGATTAATTAAGAATTACAAACATTTTTTTAATTCTTTAATTCGTTTAGTTTTTATGAAAGTATGCAAATGAGGCATTATCTAATTAAATATGAACTCATTTGCATACATTTCCAGAAAAGAAATCTGAACATTAGATAAAGACAGATGCATAAATCTTGTTTTCTTTTTTACTTATTACAGGTTTCCACAGAGGGGATTGGGGGATTTTTAATTTCTCTATAAATCCCAAAATACCTAGCCTGACGTCGTCATACTCAATTCTAGTCAGAATGTGAGTCTGATACTTTTCCATAGAGATTTGATTATGGGGCGTGTCTCAACCAAACCAGGAAAAAAAAAAACTCTGCACTCAATTGGATAGACCTACAACCAATCAGAGCAACGGAGTAAATGACGCATGTTCTTCATTCATATTTTCAACCAACAAAATGTCGCGGCTCTCTGTTCCTCTTTTAAAATGAATGCGCTGTCGATATCTTCTATAACAGACGCGATGGCGGAATCTACACATGATGTTTCATAAACAAAGTTCGGGAGGAGCACGTACAAATAATCAATCCAATATAAACTTGTCATCAAACAATACCATGTCTAACGTTACCCTATCTATCAGCATGAGGAAGCATATTCACTCTGTAAACTTACCTAACACTCCTTGACAGTTTTTCAGCATCCCTCCACCACCCCGAATCCTCACTCTTGTCTTGTTCTCTCACAACCAGGAATACGGGGGAGCATGGCTACCGAGCCCACAGCCCTCTCCTCGGACAGCACGTCATATACGCATTTATTCTATCGACTTATTTGTGTGAAATCTTATAAACGCATTTATTCTATCTGACTTATTTGTAAATGTGAACTCGTGAAATCTCAATTCTCCAGCAGCAGTCGTCTTTGTTGTAAACTAATTCAAATCAAGCGCTCTTTGGTGACGTGGACGATTACGTTGCATTGCTCATCTGTCCATCATCGTATAAAGCCCGCCCTGACAATTTGATTGGTCCGAACAATTTTTGTTCGGGCATAATAGCTCCTCAACGGAGCGAGTCCAGACCGAACTTCCCGACCAAAAAATATTGTGGGCGGGGTTCGGGCTGGCACCCAGGCTACAAAATACCATCAAGAGACAGAAAACAAATACATTTTCACCATGTTTTAGGAATAAACTGTTCTATAAATCAGGTGGATGATGTAGATATGAATAAAACTGTAACGTGTGGTGTCTGTAAAGCTGCTGGAGAGGAGGAAACACTCATGGCCTTCAAAGACTTGGACTGTATTTGAAATCTACAAGTACAAATAAATAAAGTGCAATAAAATAAACACTTAATGTGTATTTTGGATGTTTTCTTTCCATTAGGTCAAAAGAGGACACGTTTAAGGAAGCAAAATAGAGAAAAATCCAAAATATACAAATATACTAATAAACCACAGAAGGGAGTTTTTCCCTCCAGGAAACCCAGAGCTGGGAGGAGCAGAAGGAGGAGATGATCCTGATATCAGTCTGTCCTGATAGAGAAACACACACACAATCACACAGAAATCACAACATCGACAGGTAAGAGAGTTTAAGACAGTTACTGTTGTTTTAACTTCACACTGATTACAATAGGATTGATTTAGCTGTGTTTATGCTCGGTTGTATTATTTACTCAAAACTAAAGCTTCTTTATTGACATTGATGGATCCATGAAGAATCTTTAACCTTTAATCTTTTCCATTGCAAAAAAGGTTCTTTATAGCGGAAAAAAGTTCTTTAGACTCGTTTTACACACTAAGAAAACATGATTCTTTTAAGAACTGATGAATGAAAGGCTCTTTGAGGAACCAAAAAAGGTTCTTCTGTAGGATCGCTGGGAAAAAAGAAAAAAACACTTTTGGATCCTTTATATGTAAGAGTGTACAAGAGCACAAATAAAAATTTTAATTTTTTTTTTTTTTTTTTACATAATAAAATTGCGTTTACAGCAATACACTGTAGAACAGCACTGCAATTCCAGATCTCAAAGTCTATGAGTTTAATTCTGAAGGGTTTAAAGCATAAACCTGTACTGTAAGACTGAACTGACACGCATCAGCTTTAGGAGCTTCATGTGTGTGCTTATAATTGATGCGGAAGCTAATCAGCAATGATCAAGTAGGAATGACATGCTGTGAAGTTCTGGATTCTGTACGAACATTTCAGAGCAAATGAATCTGGTTTATTGAGTCTGTTTTCTGTCTTTCCCTCAGGAATGGAGAGAATCACACTGACGTCTCTTCTGCTCTCCGGTGAGTGAGTGTGTCATGCGGAGCTTCACTAGTTCTAGTGCTCTAGTGGTAGTGTGAGACGGACACTTGATTGAACTTTGAGGTTTTGTGAAACAGGTCAAACTGCTGTTATTTCTATGCCGGGAAATTAAAAGAAAATATTTAGAGGAGAAATTTAGAGGAGTTTGGGGCAAAAACACCAACATAATAAAAATGCCACCAAACTTCGAGATATGGGCACAGAAATGCCCCCGATTGAGTTCTTGTTTTTAATATTTATAGTGAGCAACATCACACGAGCAAAACAGAATATCAGAACGATTGCAAATGTGATGTTGATTTTATTCAATATTTCAATAAATAGTCAATATAAAGGGATTTTATGTCCTTTTTATATATTTTTTTTGGGTCTATTTTGCAAATGAAAATAGTTTGAAATAAAGCCCCCTTTGTGCATCCAGGGCTGCTACACATTGTTTTAAAGTCAAACTTGAGGATATTTAAGACTTTTTGTGGAACGTCACATCCTGACGTCACGCGTCTTTACGGGATGTGTGTGAACGCACTCACATATTCCGGAAAATCACTGGCAGTGTGAATAAACCAAAATCAAACGATCCCGGGATAAATCCTGGAACACATTATCCGTGTATTTTCCGGAATCTCTGTGTGAAAGGGGCTCTAATGATACTTTTTCTAAATGACCCAGCTATAGCTATCCAAAGGCTAAAGTAAAAAAAAAACAAAAAAGTGTAATTATTCTATTATAGAGAGTCCTGGGATTTGTGCCGCAGTGGTTTTATTGAGGTTGAGCCAAAAGCCTAGGACTAGTTTGCCGAAGTTGTTTTATGAAACAATCCACATTATTTAACGAACATATCGATTGACAGTGGCAGTCCTAGAAGCAAAGTTGTTCAGAATGAGGAGTTCTATCATGTGGTATATGAATGAAATCGTGTGGTATACAACCCTCTGAACACGTGAAAACCGCGATGGCGCCCCTCCGGTGGCCGATTTCTTTAGAATTTCTCATAGGCCTTTAGGGCCTCTAGGCCTCACAGGGTCAAACAGGCAAATGCATTTTGTCTGTCTTGAGTCAAGTATTCTAACGATATAAGACACTTGAGCCAACGCCAAACGGTTTAGGAGTTGTGAGTGATTTTGCACTTTTATCCGCTGTAGCGCCCCCGTCAGGCCGATCGGGGCGAGGCTTGGTGACGCTGTAGACGGTGTGAGAACTACCAGCCCTCCGAATTTCAAGTCTCTTCGACTCACGGTTTGGTCTGCCTGATCAGTTTTAAGGGAGAATGATGATCCTTGGAAAATGTAACATTTACAGTAGGGTTTCAGGGCCACAGTCGCTTGCTTTGCTCCTGAATCACTCACTCACTCTTTAAGACTTGCTGCCACCTACTGGCGGCTTTAGTTTCATATTTAAAAGTATAATTTCATCTTTCACATCATTTCATATTTCTATATTCAAAATGTTATATTTAAAACATCTCATAACATTATTTATGCGATTGTTATAGCAGTGTAACTCTCTCAGTTGCATTAAAGTCTGTGAATAAATCTAAAGGCCACTTCAGGTGCAGCTTCTGCAGTGCAAAGATCTGGATTTTGTTGACATGATTTTGATTGATTCAATTTAACTTATTATTTAAATATAATTCATCCATTTAAATTCAAGAATTTGACAAGAAAGACATACATTTAATAAGCTTAGAAAAAACTGCACTTCTAAATGTAAAAAGTGTCCTAGGAATCAATTATAGGTAGCAAATATTGTCCCGTAATGGGAAAGATAATGTGTATGGAAGTAAAATAATGACAAATGTTTTGAAACAAAAAAGCTTGTTGAATTGCAGTACTTGAAGAAGATATGCATTGCATTAGCCGAACCCTGCTTGCATTTTAATGCAGTGTATTTTTAGGGCTTGCATTTTTATGGGCTGCAATTCAACACGGTTGTATATATAAGCTGTGAATATTTCAATTCAAAATATTTTACACGTTTTCACTATTAAAAATTCAATAATCCATATTCACCTTTCAGATTTCCCTTCCAAAATGTTCATTCTGTATAAAAAATACAACCTATAATATTCAACAGGCAATTTTCAGAAAATTCAACATATTCAACAAATATTCACAGCTTATATATACAACCGTGTTGAATTTCAGCCCATAAAAATACACTGCATTAAAATGCAAGCAGGGTTCGGCTAATGCAATGCATATCTTCTTCAAGTACTGCAATTCAACAAGTTTTTTTGTTTCAAAACATTTGTCATTATTTTACTTCCATAAATGTCTGTCATCGATCAGAAGGTGAGATGTGAGTCTTGAGATCTGTGTGAATTCTCTCTTCTCAGCCGTGGTCAGTTTGTCTGCAGGCGCTTTGCGTCAGTATCACTTTGTGAATGAGAGAAAGAGTTGGACGGAGGCTCAGAAACACTGCAGAGAGAAATACACAGATCTGGCCACAATCACCGACACACAAGATCAGGACGACACAGAGCGGGTCATAAAGAGTGTGAACCCTAATGCTGACCCTGTCTGGATTGGGCTGAGGAGCACAGACACATGGATATGGTCTCTGAATGAGTCCACGTTCTACACAGCAAACCAGTCTCAGTACACGAACTGGGCACCAGCACAACCACAAGGAGATGGAGACTGTGCTTTTATGATGAAGGGTAGTGGACAATGGCATGATGTAGCCTGTAGTTCAACTAGGCAATTCATCTGCTATAATGGTGAGTTCAGCTGTAAGATCACAACACACTGAAATGTGTTAAAAGACCATATTGAGCATTTTCATGTACAATACTAATAAAACACTTTCATTTTTGAATGATGAACCATAATTGCATTAGTGAATTTGTCTTGTTGTCCTAAAATATTTTCTTATTTTTTATGTATTAAATTTCTCTGATATTTCACAATATTAGACAAATGTCTTTCTCTTTTAAAGCCAGCAGTAAAGGATTCACTGGTGTACAGAAGCAGATGACTTGGACTGAAGCTCAGAGTTATTGTAGACAGTATCACACAGATCTGGCCAGTGTGAGGAATGAGAGTGAGAATGATGAGATTAAGAACATAATACAGAACCTAACTCCACCTGATGAATCGGCCTGGATCGGTCTGAACAGACTCTGGGTTTGGTCAGATAACAGCACCTCCACATTCACACACTGGCACACTGATCAACCCGACAGTTCATCTGGAAGAGATGATGCCTGCACCTTGATTAATATCAAAGGCCACCAAGGACGATGGGCGGATGATGATTGTAAAAGATCTTATAGCTTTGTGTGTTATGACGGTAAGTAGACACTCTCACACACACACAGTCATCTGAACAAAGGCAACTCTATATGTGAAACAGAAACTCTAATCACAGAATGAGTGCACTACAACTTTAACCCCACACTGATCACACATTTCTGACTGGGTTATTAATTATAGTGGATATTTCCAAACAAATCCATATGAATCGAGTGTGAAGAGATACGATCACATTATATGACGAGTTAATTTAGGCTTTCATTCACATATAAACACACAAACATTTCACATCTAGTAAATACAGAAGCTCCGATAAAGAATCAGGTTTGTTCTAGCGTGTGACGCACACAAGCGTTAGAGTTTACTAAATGTGTTGTGCTTTATTTGGGACAATCATTTTCAGATTTTAATAAGAGCCTAAACTGAATATGGATTAAACCGCTCGACTCATATGGATTAGTTTTATGGCGCTGTAATGACCGTTCTGGATCATTTAAGGTTTTGTTGCCTGAATTTCCAGTGGAGGGACAGAAACATCTCAGGGGCTGCGTAAACCGCTGAGGCTAGTCTTACAAGTTAGACATCACATTTTTTTTCTTTAAGACTGTTTTTAAAATCAGTTTCTTAAAAACATAGATTGGCCTAATTTGATACCGAAAAGTCAGACTGACTGCCCCTGATGAACTGCTAGTGGGTCATACTAAAACTTTAGACACTGTCTTAACATAATGGCTGTGTTTATACAACCGGCGCCAGGTTTCGGTTTCACTTTATTTTGATGGTCCTTTTAAAACATTCTGTTGACTATAAGTAACATTGCACTTAAATGTCTACTAGCTCTCATTAGAGTGTTAGTAGAGTATCAGCAGACTGGTAGGGTTAGAATAAGTTGACATGTAGTTGCAAAGTTACGTATAGACAGTAGAATGTCTGTTGGAGGAGCATCACAATAAAGAGTTAGCAGATATTAAGCAGACAGTTTACTGATACTCTAATGAGAGTTAGCAGATATTAAGCAGACAGTTTACTGATACTCTAATGAGAGTTAGCTGATATGTAGTTGCAAAGTTACTTATAGTCAACAGAATGTTCAAAAGGGACCATCAAAATGAAGTGTTACCCAGGTTTCATTAAAATATATTAATGTGCATTTTGAAGATGAACGAAAGTCTTATGGGTTTGGAACGACACGAGTGCAAGTAAACGATGACAGAATTTACATTTCTGGGAGGATTGTTGTTTAACTAAAAATGTTTAATGTGTTTGTGGCAACACTTTAGTTTAGGGTCTAATTCTCACTATAAACTAGCAGCTTATGATCATGCATATTACTAGGGTATTCACTGTTTATTAGCACATATTAATGCCTTATTCTGCATGACCATATTCTACATCCCTTGACATCACGTTTTTTTCTCCAGAGTGGCTATCTGCATAAATTAACTAAATTATTAATAATAATAAAAAAATTCTTGTTTTACAACAAAAATGAATCATCACTGAGCTTACTTAAGCTGGACTGTGACGCTATTTTCTTCTGGAGTCAAACTTTGTTGTATAATTTTCCTGTTATCACTGTAAAGCTGATTTGAAACAACCTGTTTTGTAAAAAGCGCTTTATAAATAAAGGTGACTTGACTTGATCCTACTCAATACCTAAACTTAAACAACTACCTTACTAACTATTAATAAGCAGTAAATATGAGCATATATAAGCAAAAGTCGCAGTGAATAGTTAGTGAATAGTGACCGTTTTTGTTTCTTGATCTGTTTGTGTTCCAGATAAACTGGTTCTGATCAGACAGAATCTGACGTGGACGGGAGCTCTGAAATACTGCAGAGATGAAGACATGGACCTGGTGTCGGTGGACTCTAAGGAGATCCAGCTTCAGGTGAAGAGCGTGATCTCGATGGCCTCCACCGCTCACGTGTGGCTGGGTCTCCGTCACTCCTGCGTGCTCGGCCTCTGGTTCTGGGTCAGCGGTCACACCCTGTGCTATGAGCAGTGGGCTCCGGGTAACGGCACCGGGGAGGAGGACTGCATTACGACAGTGAGATCCGGAGCCATTCACACCAGCAGCCAGCGCTGGATCAGCCTTCCTGAAACTGAGACAAACAACTTCTTCTGCACCAAGTGAGAGATTCGAGAAATGGTTTATGAAGATTCAATCAAGCCAAATTAACTTCATTTAAAGTCTATATAACCTTCACTTTTCTGAGATAAATTCATGTGGTGATGGATTCAAACATTTACTGTGTTTTCTTTCATTTTGCTTTATTGTTTTTTTATTTAGTGCATATTATCTAGTACTTACCATAAAATTGCATGTGATTTTCCCTTATTTGTTAGTCGCTATGGATTAAATCATCTGCTAAATGAATGAATGTAAATAGATAAATGTAATGATCTGATATTGATTCAAATATATTATGAAATATTTGTACTTTTAAAGCACAAGCATTTAAATGAACTGGTGAAGGTTAAAATGTGTTTACTTAAATAAAATTGTGATCTACAAATGTATACAGTGGCATCAAAAAGTATTTGGACACTTAAGAAATAATTAGAAATTACATGAGAAAAGCTCTAGCATCATTTGTGCACAGATGACAACTGGTTTGATATTGTATTTCATCTAGTGCAATGAAATACAGATATTTTCAAGTGTCTTAATACCTTTTGAGGCTGCTGTGCTTCCCTTCTTCATATCCATTAATTTGGGGTACATAATTACCCAAATAACTGTCTGTATTAGGGCTGGGTTGAAAATAAGAATTTCTTGATTTTAATAAATTCTCATTTTGATGAACCAATATCGATTCTTAAATCTACAATCTGTGCTGTTTTCAGTTGTTGTATGAACAAAACTTCACTAAAAATTATTTGTAGCGCCTCACATCCAATAATCACAATATGCTTTTTTATTTTTAATATAAAACAAAGTCTCAACTTTCAAAGTTTGACATCTTAATCATAAAATATTCAAAAAATAAATGTCTCTTTAATGTGTGTGACAGATCGCTGTAGAACCGATCATCTCTTCATCTTTACTACTAGTTACAGCAGCAAATAAACATGAATGAACATCAGAAGGAATGTTGAAAGATTCAGAACAACTTCCTGAAATCAATCATGTCTCATGTAATCCATCAATGAGCGTTTCAACCTTGGAAAGAGGTCAATAAAACAGCTTCAATGTCACGCTTACCTCAGAAAAACCATTTAATGACTATAAACAGATAGCTAGAAAAATAACTCTAGAGAGGAGCAGATAGATAAATATATATACACTATTCATATTTTTACTTAATACATTCTTCTATAGTTAACGTATTTTGAAATGAATAAATCCATCATGAAAACATGCTGCGTATCGGTGTCGACACTACGGGGAACGGCCTCAGTGTGACCGGTGTCTGAAGCATGTGTAAACACACCACACATTCATTGGCAGACGGCAGTCTATGACATCACGTGGGGATTGTAGGTCGAACTGGCAGAGGGATTTGGGAGGGGGGTGTTGCTTTCCCAGACTCCTCTTCCCAGACTCCTCTTCCCAGTTCAGGTGATTAGCAGCTCAAAGCTATGCCAGACCACCTCGCGAGGCCATAGGCGGAAGAGGGTCAGGCTGGTGTTGATACCAAGCCGACCTGCTCAAAGTCTAGGACCAGAGGCAGGGATTGTCTCCTGAGGCTGGTAATACACTAAGACGTCATGGTTTGAAATCATGCATGGCACGGAAGGTTCCCCTGCTTAAACCAGCACATGTCAAGGCCCGTCTTAAGTTTGCCAATGACCATTTGGATGATCCAGAGGAGTCATGGGAGAAAGTCATGTGGTCAGATGAGACCAAAATAGAACTTTTTGGTCATAATTCCACTAAACGTGTTTGGAGGAAGAAGAATGATGAGTACCATCCCAAGAACACCATCCCTACTGTGAAGCATGGGGGTGGTAGCATCATGCTTTGGGGGTGTTTTTCTGCACATGGGACAGGGCGACTGCACTGTATTAAGGAGAGGATGACCGGGGCCATGTATTGTGAGATTTTGGGGAACAACCTCCTTCCCTCAGTTAGAGCATTGAAGATGGGTCAAGGCTGGGTCTTCCAACATGACAATGACCCGAAGCACACAGCCAGGATAACCAAGGAGTGGCTCTGTAAGAAGCAGATCAAGGTTCTGGCGTGGCCTAGCCAGTCTCCAGACCTAAACCCAATAGAGAATCTTTGGAGGGAGCTCAAACTCCGTGTTTCTCAGCGACAGCCCAGAAACCTGACTGATCTAGAGAAGATCTGTGTGGAGGAGTGGGCCAAAATCCCTCCTGCAGTGTGTGCAAACCTGGTGAAAAACTACAGGAAACGTTTGACCTCTGTAATTGCAAACAAAGGCTACTGTACCAAATATTAACATTGATTTTCTCAGGTGTTCAAATACTTATTTGCAGCTGTATCATACAAATAAATAGTTAAAAAATCATACATTGTGATTTCTGGATTTTTATGTCTCTCACAGTGGACATGCACCTACGATGACAATTTCAGACCCCTCAATGATTTCTAAGTGGGAGAACTTGCAAAATAGCAGGGTGTTCAAATACTTATTTTCCTCACTGTATGTAATGTTGAATAGCTATAATTATTCATTTCATCCCTAGATATTAAGAAAGAAATGTATTAAGTGCAGAAAAAATGTGGGAATATAAAAGAAATGACAAATCTGTCATTAAAGAACACATACTACTTAATATTTAATACTTACTATTTGTAACCATGTCCTTTTTTTGTGCAATCCTATTTATATCTTGGTTGTTGCATTTTTGCAGTTTTTATATTCAGTGCTTTATAAATAAATGATTGATTTTATGATAATTTTTGATCTTCGCTTCACTCTCCCTCCAGTAGGTGGCAGAAATGCAACATTAAATGGTTTGCCAAGCCCCATTTAACAAACATGAGGTTTCACTAGTAGCTGCTATTATACTGTAAAATTACTTTCATACACTGCTTTTCCACATAATGTATAAATCTAGAATAATAGATATATTAGTGAACAGGTCTCAGAACCACGATGGGATGCCCCTTTCGTAGGTCTGCGTCAAACGGTGTGGTACGAGTTAGATGACAGTTTCCTGACACACTGAAGTAAAATAATTGAAAGTGTGGTGGTGGGGGGGGGGGGGGGGGGGTCATATATTATATATGCTTTTCTCCAAAACACGTTGGCCATAATTATTGGTACCCCGAGAATTTTTTATAAGTAAAATATCGTACGTTTTATACAATATTACATTTTTCAGCATGCCAGGGTGACTAAGAACATGCCATTGTCTAGCTATGACTATCACAATGAGTAAAACCAAAGAATATAGTTCTGATGTGCAGAAAAAGATTGTTGAGCTTCACAAAATAGTGAGTGGCTGTAAGAAAATAGCTGAAGCATTGAAAATCCCCATTTCCACCATCAGGGCAAGTTCTAATCAACTAAAGATCGTATGAATCTGCCTGGAAGAGGACGTGTCTGTATCGTCTTAATGCAGGAGTTTGAGTTGCCAAAGACTGTCCAATGATCACAGAGATTAGTGAGTCTTGGGGTCAGAAAGCCTTAAAATGATCAGACAGCCCCTACATCACCACATTTTGTTTGGCAGGGTTTCAAGAAATATTCTCCTGCTCATCAAAAAACAAGCTCCAGCATATTCAGTTGTGAGACACGACTTGAATTTCAAAAGGGATTCTGTCTGTGGTCAGATGAAACTAAAAAAATAGCTTTTTTGGCAGCAAACCCACCAGATGGCTTTGGTGCACACAGGGTTTGGTTCAGCTACCAAATCGGACATCAGGAGACTACAACGGACAGTCCGGACTGCAGAGAGGATTATTGGTGCCCCCCTGCCAACCCTCCAGGACCTGTACTCTTCCAGAGTGAGGAAGAGAGCAGGTAAAATCATCACGGACTCCACTCACCCTGGACACCCCCTGTTTGAACTGTTACCGTCAGGACGGCGACACAGATCACTGGCCACAAGAACATCCAGGCACAGGAACAGTTTCTTCCCACAGGCCATTTCCCTTCTGAACACTTAACATGCCCCCCCAAAGCATATGCCTGTAAGTGCAATACTCCCACTGTCTAGTGCAATAAACTCAGGTGATATTTATATCTATATTATTCATACTACTCAAAATACTGTAAATATGTTTATAATCTGTAACATGCGCTAGACTCCCACTGTCTAGTGTAATATTCTCTAATTCAGGTGATATTTATATTTATATTATTCATACTACTCAAAATACTGTAAATATGTTCATAATCTGTAAATGTTTATTCAGACTAAACCCAACTGTGACCCTACTTTTTTACTTTTATACTATTTTTATTTATTTTTTATATATTTTTATTCTTAGAATTTGTATTACTATGTTCTTGTTGTATTTGTATTTGTATATGTGCACTGGAAGCTTCAGTACCAAGAAAAATTCCTTGTGGGTGCAAGCACACTTGGCAATAAAGCTCTTTCTGATTCTGATTCTGATTCTGATAAAACATTACCCCATGCCCACAGTTAAATATACCACTGGATCTTTAATGTTGTGGGACTGTTTTTTTGCTGGAGGACCTGGACATCTTGTTCAGATGCATCAAATTCTAGCAAACACCAACAGATAAAAAAATCTAAACCTGACGGCCTCTGCTAGAAATCTTGTAATGGGCCGTGGTTGGATCTTCCATCAGAACAACGATCCAAAACAAACATCAAAATCAACACAAAAATGTGTCGCTGAGCACAAAACCAAGCATCTGCAATGGCCGTCCCAGTCCCTGACCTGAAGTCAAGTCATCTTCATTTATATAGCGCTTTTAACAACGTAGATTGTTTCAAAGCAGCTTCACAGAGATAAGCGTATCATTTAAGGTAACAGAGATTGTTTTGGCTTTATAGCAGAGTTAAGTTATTTTCCATCTAAAGTTAGTTTTGATTGATTTGCTTCCGTCGCAACGATCATTTGTTATTAAATTAGGGGCCGCTAAGACGACACCATTCCCTCTACACAGACTTTAAACGCGAACCTGTGAGAAACGCTGATGGCGTTCACATGCGCATTTAGAATGGGTTCTATAGTTATGTGCGTTTGAATATACGCAGGTTTGGAATTCCCTACAAGCCAAGCCTAAACAAAGTACTTGTCTTTCCTTATAAATTTTGATAAAGAATTTAATTTTATTTTGTTGCTTTGGGGTAGGAACGCGAAACAAATTTTCCCGACAACGCCTTATCTGTATAGTGGTAGAGGGATCCTCCATAGGGAGAGACTAGTTGGCACTTCAACACTGCGTTGTCATCGGTCCAGGCGAAGGTCCTTCGTCAGATCTGGATACGGCCTGGATCCGGCAGGCTGCAGGAAAACCTCGGGATAAACACAGACACTAAAATTAGCGTAGATGCCATTCTTCTCATGATGTAACGAGTACATCAGGAGTTATGGGAAGTGTTCCCGGTTCCGGCTGACCTGATCTATGCAGCCTAACATTAAATTATAGAAGTCTATAATGTATTATGTGAAAGCTAGGTCAAAGAGATGTGTTTTTAGTCTAGCTTTGAACTGACAGAGTGTGTCTGCTTCCCGGACAATGGTAGGAAGACTGTTCCAGAGTTTTGGTGCTAAATAGGAAAAGGATCTACCGCCAGCAGTCGATTTTGATATTCTAGGTATTAGTAACTGGCCGGAATTTTGAGATCGCAATAGACGTGACGGACTATAGTGCGTTAAGAGCTCGCTCAAGTACTGCGGAGCTAAACCATTCAGTGCTTTGTAAGTAATCAGCAATATTTTAAAATTGATGCGATGTTTAATAGGGAGCCAATGCAGTGTTGACAGAACTGGGCTAATATGGTCATACTTCCTGGTTCTGGTAAGAACTCGAGCTGCTGCGTTTTGAACCAGCTGTAGTTTGTTTATTAAGCGTGCAGGGCAACCACCCAGTAGAGCATTACAATAATCTAGCCTTGAGGTCATGAACGCATGAATTAATTGTTCCGCATTTGTCACCTACCTGAACCCTACAGGAGATGAGTGGGCTGAACTGAAGAAAAGAAGCACCAACATGGATCTGGGAATCTGAAGGATATGGAGATTCTGTATGGAGGAATGGTCTCTGATCTCTCGTCAGGTGTTCTCCAAACTCATCAGTCATTATAGGAGAAAACTCAGAGCTGTTATCTTGGCAAAAGAAGTTTAGAATAAGAAGAATAAAACGGTGCCAATAATTCTGGCCAGTGTGTTTTGGACAAAATGTTAATGTGATTAAAAATTATAATGTGATTTATCCCGTACTTTCAATTATTTTCCTTAAAAATGAAAGGTTAGACTTTTGTGAAGTTTTTGAATGAAAGATCAAAAGTATGAACAATGCAGATTTATTTTTATTTTATATTTACCAGGGGTGCCAATAATTTTTTTTCTTTTTATTTGAAAATATTTTCCTTATCATCATTTCCCATTCTCTTGCTATTCTTTTTTTTTTTTGCTTGCATAATAAACACAAATATTTAGCATTATTTCTATCCACATTTTGTCTCTTGCCATCCACACACACAAACAATTGATGTAGATTGATTAGATCTAGCAACATCTGGAGTCGTAACAGAGGCCTTTGTTGTGTGCTTTCCACAACCACCACACTCAAGTCAAGTCAAGTCATCTTCATTTATATAGCGCTTTTAACAACGTAGATTGTTTCAAAGCAGCTACCACACTGTTACAGAAGAACCGACCTCTCAAAAACGAGAAAGAAGATGGACTCACCAGCGATACGTCTCCTCCTCCTCCCGGAGAACAGGAAGTATCTGGGATACTGGGCCTGGTTACTCAGGAATGGCAGCCTCTCCTTCACAGCCAGCGAGCCTGAGGTACCCGCCGAGGTGCAGGATGACATCAAAGCCCCGGAGACTATGTGCGCTGACCACTCCATCCCAGAGCCAGGAGCGGACATAGACCTGATAGACCTGTGGTCCATGGATCCAGTTCCCACCCAAGTCCCCACCCTCAAATCCTTGTCTTCTTTTCCGGTCCCGTCCCGATATTTGGATGCTCTGGTCCCGTCTGGAGATCTTCTTCTGCCTGTGTCCCTGCCTGACTTCCAAGTCCCGTCTCCATCACTGGTCGCGGCCAGTCCCCCTGGATCCGTCGGCACCACTGGTGAGGTCCAGCTCCTTGGCTCTGCCCCTGCTGCTCACTCCATGTGACTCCCTGCCTCGGGCTTCCCCTCCACCAGCTTGGCGTGAGGCAGAGTCCTCGGCTGCACCTCGGGCCTCCAGGCCCATGTCTCCACCTCAGCCTGTCAGGCCATCGCCTCGGCTCACCGCTCCATCATCACCTCCGTGGCCCATCTGCCCGGAAACTCCGCAGGGCTTCCTCGTCACTCCAGAGCAGCTTCCTCCATGGACTCCCAGGATTCCAGCTGTGCTTACACCCTGCACACCTATGACATCATCAGGCTCCTCCCTTCCTGTCGTCCTCACTCACTCCAGCGTCACCCCGGTCATCCGAGTCCTCGCCGCCGCCGCCTCAATCCCGCGAGCCAACAGCTCAGCGCCAGACTTCCAGGCCTGCGATGTCGCCCAGGTCTGTCAACCTCTCAGTTCCACCATGTGTCGAGCAGGACGAGGCCGAGGGCCGTGATGAGCGACACTGATGAGCGACACCTGTGCGACGCACCGGTCTTGTATCTCTCACGGAAGAGCGGAAGCATAAAGGAGCGACGACAGTGAAGAGCGAGAGAGGACAGGCCTGAACTTGTGTTTTGTTTTATTTTATTGTGACAGCAGTCGTCCATGAGGGGCTGCTGTCTTTTACTTTTGTTTTGTATTTGTTTTATTTTTATCATTAAAATGTATTTGAATGTTCGCCGGTTCCCGCCTCCTTCTTCCCATAACATCTGAACTGCGTTACACACCAGTTCCTCCACCACTCACCATGGTTCCGCCTCCGCCAATCATACCCAGGATTCTTTCCGCCCCCTCTGTCAGGACTCCACCCTGGTTCCTCCCACCTTCAGCTCCACCATGGTCGGCAACTCCACTGACTCCTCATCACCATCCGACACCAGCTCCAAGCCCTCCACCAAAGCCTCTGCCTCATTACTACCTCCTGAACTTTGTCATCATCACGGTGCGAGGTGCGTTTTTGCTTTAAACAAGCAATATTATCTGCCAATGGCGTAAGAAAAATAATCTTGTTTCTGTTTGAATTCATTCTGATTAATTCCCCTGGAAAAAAGGACATCAAATATTATATTATTTTTCTCATGTAGCAAATGCATCTTGATTTAAGAATTTTTTGTTATTTGGACTGGAAACAAGACAAAAATACAAAGAAAAGCTTCTTTTTTTTTTTTGCAGTGTAGCTACTGGAGTGCCTCAGGGCTCAGTGCTGGGACCGCTTCTCTTCTCCATCTACATGTCAACACTAGGATCTGTCATTCAGAAACATGGATGTTCCTATGCTGTGCTGATGACACACAGCCTCTCATTCCAGCAGGATGATCTGACGGTAGCTGCTCGCATCTCAGCCTGCCTGAGACATTTCTTACTGGATGAAGGACCACCACCCTCAACTAAACCTCCCAAAGACAGAACTGCTTTTGATTACGGCCAACCAATCACTTCAGCACAACTTCTTCATTCAGCTGTGTTCATCATCCATAACTCCATCCAGGAACCCTTGAGTTGAGATTGATGATCAGTTTAACTTCACAGACCTCATTGCTAGAACTGCCCAGCCCTTCAGATTTGCCTAAAACAACATAAGAATGATCAGGCCCTTCCTATCAGAGCTACACAACTCCTTCTCCAAGCTCTTGTTCTCTCCAGGCTGGACTATTGTAATGCGCTCTCCTTCCAGCATCTGTCAACCTCTGCAACTGATCCAGATGCTGCAGCAAGAGTGTCTTTATCGAGCCGAAGAGACACACATCACTCCTCTCCTCATAAACTTGCACTGGTTTCCAACAGCCGCGCGCATCAGATTCAAGGCACTGATGTTTTCCTGCAGATCAACCACTGGCTCTGCTCCTCTACACCTACACTCACTACTTCAGACCGATGTGTCTCCAGAAGCTTGTGTTCTGCAGGTGAACAGTGTCTTGTGGTGCATCATCCCAAAGAAACACAGAATCACTTTCACAGACCTTCATCTGGACTGTTCCCTGCCCGAGGAATGACCTGCCAAAGGCGCTTTGGAGCGTCTGCTAAATGATTAAATGTAAAATGTAATGTGAATGTCAAGACTTTTGAATGAAAAATACTTAATTAAGCTTGTTTATGCTTTAAGCAAGAACAAACATCTCCCAATGTGACCAGAAAAGTAATCTCGTTTACCCTTCGATTTTTTATGCCCCCATTGGCAGATATTTGTTCTTGTTTTAAGCATAAACTCACTTCATTTTGATCAAAAAGACTTAACATCTTAAATGATTTTGCGTCTCAAGTAAATGCATATTTACTGTACTTTTTGACATCATCTTACTGGAAACATTTTGCATGTAGATCACTGGAATATAATCTGACTTCTCATATTTGCATGTTTGTCAAGCTGCACAAAGACACACTTCAATGCCACTGAATGCTCCTGTGACATCATAGCAACAGTGATGCAAATAAAGCAGTTGTTTACTATACCCTTCATTCTCCAGTCTCCAATATTCTCCATCATCAACCCAAAGACTTTCAGTTTACACTATTACTCTTCAGTTTAAGACTCAACGCCACCATTTCATGCTCACCACTTCCCTGCACATTTACTGTACCTGTTCTCCTCAGTGCAGATCGTGATTTTTTCCGCATCACTAATTTAATCTAGACCGCATGTGAACTTTCATCCCTGAGGGACAATGAGACACTCATGACGATTATCTGCATCAAACAAGTAAAGAATATATACAAATAAAAAGTTAATGTGCGAATAAAAAATTCAAATGACACCGACTCAGCTGAATGATGCCACTGTTTTCTTTTAGAGCTGTTTGCATCAGTGCATCATTTTCCTGTTATCACTGTCACACTACTTTGACATAATCTGTATTTTATAAAGCGCTTTATAAATAAAGGTGATTTGAATAAAAATATACTTGTGCTCTTTTCCCCAATAGACTGAAAGAACACTTTATGAAAATCCAAATAGCCCAACATCTCAAAATTAACCAGTACAGATACACACACACACACTGTCTCTCTCTCTCCCTCTCTGTCTCTCTCTTACACACACTTACACAATATTAAATAGACAACACACACTCACGGGTCAGTAAGTCGCCTTTAGTCAAGAAAGGAGGAGATGATCCATTATATCAGTCTGTCCTGATAGAGAAACAAACACACAATCGCACAGAAATCACAACATCGACAGGTAAGAGAGTTTAAGACAGTTACTGTTGTTTTAACTTCACACTGATTACAATAGGATTGATTTAGCTGTGTTTATGCTCGGTTGTATTATTCACTCAAAACTAAAGGTTCTTTATAGCGGAAAAAAAGTTTTTTTTACATTTTTTAAATGTTTTACACACTAAGAAAACATGGTTCTTTTAAGAACTGATGAATGAAATGCTCTTTGAGGAACCAAAAAAGGTTCTTCTGTAGGATCGCTGCAAAAAACAAAAAACAAAGTACAAGATCATAAAAATAAAATGTAAATAAAAATTGCGTTTACAGCAATACACTGTAGAACAGCACTGCAATTCCAGATCTCAAAGTCTATGAGTTTAATTCTGAAGGGTTTAAAGCATAAACCTGTACTGTAAGACTGAACTGACACGCATCAGCTTTAGGAGCTTCATGTGTGTGCTAATAATTGATGCGGAAGCTAATCAGCAATGATCAAGTAGGAATGACATGCTGTGAAGTTCTGGATTCTGTACGAACATTTCAGAGCAAATGAATCTGGTTTATTGAGTCTGTTTTCTGTCTTTCCCTCAGGAATGGAGAGAATCACACTGACGTCTCTTCTGCTCTCCGGTGAGTGAGTGTGTCATGCGGAGCTTCACTAGTTCTAGTGCTCTAGTGGTAGTGTGAGACGGACACTTGATTGAACTTTGAGTTTTTGTGGAACAGGTGAAACTGCTGTTATTTCTATGCCGGTAAATTAAATGAAAATATTTAGAGGAGAAATTTAGAGGAGTTTGGGGCAAAAACACCAACATAATAAAAATGCCACCAAACTTCGAGATATGGGCACAGAAATGCCCCTGATTGAGTTCTTGTTTTTAATATTTATAGTGAGCAACATCACACGAGCAAAACAGAATATCAGAACGATTGCAAATGTGATGTTGATTTTATTCAATAAATAGTTAATATAAAGGGATTTTTTGGGTCTATTTTGCAAATGAAAATAGTTTGAAATAAAGCCACCTTTGTGCATCCACGGCTGCTACACATTTTTTTTTAAGTCAAACTTAAGGATATTTAAGACTTTTTAAGGCCTGAAGAAATAAAAAATATTACTGTACATCAGGGGTGTGCAATATTCACAAATATATATATATAGTTGATTAGAATAATGAGATGATGTGTTGCTGAGTGTGTTTTTGTGCTGGTATTGTGGCTGGTTTTGGCCTGTTGTGGACAGCTGACTCACAAACACATTCATATTCCCTGCGGTGGTCAGTTCACAGAAGAGACAGAAATCAACTTTTTTATTAAGAGGCATTTTTACCCTAAATGTATTAGATGCTAATTCTAACATTCAAATTAAATTAAATTAGAAATATAGCTGTGAGCAGCAAATATTTAAAGGGATAGTTCGGCCAAAAATGATATTTAAGCCATGATTTACTCACCCTCAAGCCGTTCGAGATGTATATGTCAATCTTTTTTCAGACGAACACATTTTCAGTTATTTTAGAAAATGTCTTAGATCTTTCAGTGGTTATAATGTGAAGCTATGGGGTCCACCTCCTTTAAGTCCCAAAATGTGCATGCATCCTTCACAAAAGTAATCCATCCGGCTCCAGGGGGATAAACAGAAATAACTGGCTTCCGGTCGCGGTCGACACGCGTTCATGGAGATGGATGCTGGCGTAGGACGTAGGAAGCGTCGTGACGTAGAATGAACGTAGAGTTTTGTTTTGCTCTGCTCTCTGGCTGCGCTGTCACGTTCGTTCTACGTCACGACGCTTCCATCTCCATGAACGCGCGCCGACCGCCACCGGAAGCCAGTTATTTTCGTTTATAAAGTTTTAAATATGTATATTTTTACGACAAAACCGCACGGATTACCCTCAGAAGGCCTTGGTTTATCCCCCTGGAGCCGGATGGATTACTTTTGTGAAGGAAGCATGCACATTTTGGGACTTAAAGGAGGTGGACCCCATAGCTTCACACTATAACCACTGAAAGATCTAAGACATTTTCTAAAATAACTGAAAATGTGTTCGTCTGAAAAAAGATTGACATATACATCTCGAACGGCTTGAGGGTGAGTAAATCATGGCTTAAATATCATTTTTGGCCGAACTATCCCTTTAAGGCCTTTAAGCACTTGCATAAAAAGGTATTGTGTTTCGTTTATCAAGCATATAACCACTTAGATTATAGATGGGAAAGACCATTTACAGCCAATTTACAAAGCTTTTTAACAGTTATAGCGCCACCTATTGTCCGATCTCCATTAAAGTTTGCATGCTTCTTTAAAATCATATGGCACATATGCACACCTAATTTTGTCAAGTTCTACGTAGAGCAGACCATTTTTCAGTCATTTAAATGTAATTTTTCATAGCCATTATATAGCATTTTTCACCTTGATAACAGTTAAAGCTCCAGCTGTGGCCCGATGTCCATTAAAGTTTGCAAGCTTCTCTAGAATGACGTGCTGCATGTGCTCACCTAAGCCCCTTTCACACAGCAAAGTTGTAAAGTTAGAGTCTGAACGCAAATGTCAAGTGGGTGTCAAATGTTTAATTTTCTGTCGAATTTGAACCACTGAATTTATGGAAGCGAATTTGTAAAGCGAAATAAAATGGACTGAAAATTGCCTGTTGAATATTATAGGTTGTATTTTTAAACAGAATGAACATTTTGGAAGGGAAATCTGAAAGGTGAATATGGATTATTGGATTTTTAATAGTGAAAACGTGTGTGAAATATTTTGAATTGAAATATTCACAGCTTATATATACAACCGTGTTGAATTGCAGCCCATAAAAATGCAAGCCCTAAAAATACACTGCATTAAAATGCAAGCAGGGTTCGGCTAATGCAATGCATATCTTCTTCAAGTACTGCAATTCAACAAGCTTTTTTGTTTCAAAACATTTGTCATTATTTTACTTCCATAAATGTCTGTCATCGATCAGAAGGTGAGATGTGAGTCTTGAGATCTGTGTGAATTCTCTCTTCTCAGCCGTGGTCAGTTTGTCTGCAGGCGCTTTGCGTCAGTATCACTTTGTGAATGAGAGAAAGAGTTGGACGGAGGCTCAGAAACACTGCAGAGAGAAATACACAGATCTGGCCACAATCACCGACACACAAGATCAGGACGACGCAGAGCGGGTCATAAAGAGAGTGAACCCTAATGTTGACCCTGTCTGGATTGGGCTGAGGAGCACAGACACATGGATATGGTCTCTGAATGACCCCACGTTCTACACCGCAAACCAGTCTCAGTACACGAACTGGGCACCAGGACAACTACGATATGAAGCACCACCAGAAGAAGATGGAGACTGTGCTTATATGAAGGCTGATGGAAAATGGTATGATGGAAAATGTAGTTCAATGAAGCAATTCATCTGCTATAATGGTGAGTTCAGCTGTAAGATCACAACACACTGAAATGTGTTAAAAGACCATATTGAGTGTTTTCATGTACAATAATAATAAAACACTTTTAGTTTTGAATGATGAACCATAATTGCATTAGTGAATTTGTCTTTTTGTCCTCGTGTTCTTGTTTCTTTATCCTTAAATATTTTCTTGTGTTTTATTTCTCTTACATTTCACAATATTAGACAAATGTCTTTCTCTTTTAAAGCCAGCAGTAAAACATACGTCCCTATAAATGTGACAAAGACTTGGACTGAAGCTCAGAGTTATTGTAGACAGTATCACACAGATCTGGCCAGTGTGAGGAATGAGAGTGAGAACATCATAATACACAACCTAACTCCACCTGATCAATCGGCCTGGATCGGTCTGAACAGACTCTGGGTTTGGTCAGATAACAGCACCTCCACATTCACACACTGGCACACTGGTCAACCCGACAGTTCATCTGGAAGTGATGATGCCTGCACCGTGATTAATATCAAAGGCCACCAAGGACGATGGGAGGATGATCTTTGTAAAGGACCTTATCGCTTTGTGTGTTATGACGGTAAGTAGACGCTCTCACACACACAGTCATCTGAACAAAGGCAACTCTATATGTGAAACAGAAACTCTAATCACAGAATGAGTGCACTACAACTTTAACCCCACACTGATCACACATTTCTGACTGGGTTATTAATTATAGTGGATTTTTCCAAACAAATCCATATGAATCGAGTGGAGTGTGAAGAGATACGATCACATTATATAATAATAATAATAATAATAATAATATGTTTATTTTCTATAGCGCCTTTCAAGAACCCAAGGTCGCTTCACAATGAAATACAAATAACAAACAAACAGCAACCAAACAGATACAAAGGCCATCTGCTTATAACAGACAAACAATTAACATGAATCAAAGAAAAACATATTGTACTATTTATCAAAGCATACAATTACGACAAAGTAAGTAGCAGATAGGGCTGAGAAAGTGGAGAACAGAGAAAACAGTGTCGAGGATACTTATTTATTGGGCAAGCTTGAAGATATGAGTTTTAAGTTGTTTTTTGAAAGACCAGATGTTGTCGGCCGCACGAAGATTCGGGGGTAGCTTATTCCAAAGCTTTGGGCCAACAACACTAAAAGCCCTACCGCCCACCGTAGAGAGTCTGACCCGGGGTACCACGAGTAGATTTTCAGTGCTGGACCTAAGGACCCGAGTTGGAACATATGGCTGTACCAAATCAACAAGGTATTTGGGTGCCGGGCCATGTAAGGCTTTATACACTAGGACCAACAGTTTGAATTGGATGCGGTTTATGACAGGAAGCCAGTGCAGTTGGTGAAGGATTGGAGTGATATGGGCAGATTTTTTATTATATGTGAGGGCTCGTGCAGCAGAGTTTTGTACCATTTGAAGGCGGTGTATTGCTTTGGTGGGTAGTCCACTGTATAATGAATTACAGAAGTCCAATCTGGAAGTGATGAAAGCGTGAATGACAGTTTCTGCATCTATAAAGGTAAGACGGGCGAATACGAACAATATTCCGCAGGTGAAAGAAGCATGATTTGTCAGTCTGACTAATGTGTGAGTGAAAGCAGAGCGTGGGGTCGAACAAAACTCCCAGATTCCGTACAGTTTTTGAAGGCCTAATCTCAATACCATCTATATCAATAAAAATGTCATGTCTGGGTGAGCTCTGTGATCTAGGGTTAATCAACAGGATTTCGGTTTTACCAGCATTAAGCTGTAGAAAGTTAGAGGACATCCATGTTTTAAGTTCGTGGAGGCAGGAGATAACAGAAGAGGGTGGAAATGATGAGTTGGGATTAGGGGTGTAACGATTCGTTTTAACAACGATTCGATTCGATTCGCGATTCATGGTTGTCGATACGATTCAAGGACGATATTGGTTCATTTAGAACGATCCGATCCGAAACGATTCAGTGACTTGAAATCGATTCAGTAACTTTTTAGCCAAAAATTCTTGTAAGGGAATCAGGTATCAATTAATTATTGATATAAACAAACAAGTAAACAACAATTAATATAAAATGCATTCACATTTTATTTTAATAAGTAGGACTGAACGATTATGACAAAAATGATAGGCTAATTGTTGATTATTCCCTTGAAATTGTAATTGTGATTATTAATTACGATTATCACAACTAGGGCTGGGCGATAAAACGATAACGATATGTATCGCGATAGACACGTAATCAATATCAATAAAAAATGCGTTCGATAAAACGTTCGATAATTATTTTTTTTTTCTTCGTCGGAAGAAACCAGAGGTTGCGAAAGCAAATTTGGTTGCATGAACAAAGGCACTCAACTCTCTGGTAACCTTGCAACGTAGGGGGTGACACGCAACAGCCAGTCAGTATGGTTGCGCAATATTGTTGTCTCGTGTTGGATTCTTCAGTAACAGAACCGGCGTGTAGTGATACAGCGATTGTTGATAAAACAGGAAAAGTCAGCTCGCCTGACTTCAAGTCTGACCGTAGTCAGACCATGCCGTCTGCAAATTATGCAAGACCATCGTCAGTTTCTCTGTTATTCGCGTGCTTATGAGCTGTTTTAACGTGTGCGTTTCTCAGCGCGTACATGTGAAGCTCACATGCACTCTGTCTACCAGCGCCTGGATACTGGACTATATTTCGAGTCTTATTGTGCTAATACTGTTATATACACACAAGGTTTACATAAACTAGTCGGATATGTCTAAAGTGAAAGCAAACTTGAGAAAATTGAGAGAAAATCTGCTTGTCAAATGCGTGTATATTAGACGCGTCGCGCGCAGCTCTTAAAGAGACAGTATAGTAATAACACGCTGCCGCTTGGCCTTAAAGGGATAGTTCACCCCAAAATAAAAATTCTCTCATTATTTACGCACTCTAATGTTGTTCCAAACCTGTATTAATTTCCTTCTTATATTTTCAAATATTAATATTTTGAAGAATGTGGCTATCCAAACAGTAAACAGAGCTATCCCTTTAATGTTAATAAAACAACAAAATGCAAAGAGAAAATCATTCACTGCTCTTGACTGATAACTTTAATAGTAGCTTTAATAAGTATCAATGTATAATTTATACAGTGAAGTCTGTTTTGTTTTATTTTCATATTTTAATTACTTTCTTCAATGCTACTGTTAAATACACCTACTGTAGCTGAAAACATAAAGCACTGTTTATTTAATCTGTATTTGAGTGAGTGTTTTCCATGGTCGTGTTGACATTTCTGCCTTTATAACTGATGGGATTATAATCAGAAAGTTTAAAATAAAAAATCTTTAAATGTAATGTATTTGTCTCCTGGACTGGTCCTTATTTTAAATATGTCATAAAAAATATCAATAATTATCGATATCGACCGATATGAAACACTTATATCGTGATACAGTTTTCAGCCATATCGCCCAGCCCTAATCACAACATAGAATGATGTTTTGAATAGTTTGGCCATGGGACCCACATTTCAGCATGGTCATCAAGCCGCGACCCACCTTTTTAGGAATTATAAGCCTATTATAATACATTTGTTTACACAAAAATTGTTGACACACAAGTTCTGTCCCCCTTTACTTAACAAATTTTTTTTAAGAATATGACAAATACTGATAGACAGTAGGCACTGCGAGGTTAAGCTAATAAATAGCAGTCCCAAACTAGTTTTTGTTAATACAATCTTGGTATGAGCCACCACAGTCATATACAAATATACAAAACCAGTAAGTGGCATTTTGTTATGGAAACAAACAACAATTAGGCTACCATGGTGATACACAATACTTAGAAGAACTGGTAAAGAAACATGGAAACTGCTCCTGATAAATAGCAACACACATGACGTACCAATAACGTAATTTATTGGTATTTTACTTTTATTTCTTAACTTACTAATTTACGACGTTGCATGCTCGTATTTCTTTTGCGCTTTAGTGAAGTGATACAGCGCGCTCCGGCGCATTTGCGCGTGCAATTGAAGAGTGCGCGCTACTGCAGTATAGCGGCTGAGAGGACAGGACAGTCCGTTTGTCTGAGGTGAGAGACTTTGCGCTACTTGTTGTCTTTGCGCTGCTGCTGGCGCGTCACGCATGGCGACGACGACACAGATAGGCAGACTGAATCGAGTAACGTTTAACGCCTTTATCATTAAAAGTGCAAAGAAAAAACATCCATATAAAGTCTAACGTGCTTAAATCCAATGCGCTATTTCCTAGTATCGATACAATCGATTCATTACCTTTTAAAACGATATTAGATCGATATATGTCGTCCGGAAGGCCAACTTGCCGAGCACAGATCGATCCAGTTGGATCGTAGGAATATAAATCGATACATCGATGTAGTTGACGAATCGTTACACCCCTAGTTGGGATTGATCGTGAAGTAAATTTGAATGTCATCAGCATAACTATGAAAATTGAGGCCATGCTGTCTGATGATCTGGCCTAATGGTAGCAAGTAGATTAGAAATAGAAGCGGGCCAAGTACAGAGCCTTGGGGCACACCGTGAGAAACAGACACAGAGCGTGAGCGATTCTTACCTATCTTAACAAATTGTTGTCTATCACATAGATACGAGGTCAACCACTGAAGTGCCGCACCCGTGATGCCTATTGCAGACAATCGTGAGATAAGTGTAGAGTGGCACACAGTGTCAAATGCTGCACTGAGGTCAAGGAGAACCAGGATACTATGTGCACCAGAATCAGAAGCCAGAAGGAGATCATTTAGTACTTTTAGAAGAGCTGTTTCTGTGCTGTGGTATGTACGGAAACCAGATTGAAGAGGTTCAAAGAGATTATGTCTCTCTAAGTGTGATTGCAGTTGTGCCACAACTACCTTCTCAAGTAGCTTGCCAATGAAAGCAAGGTTTGATATTGGTCTATAATTGCTATGAATGGCGTTGTCGAGGCCGGGCTTCTTGAGGATTGGAGTAATGGCCGCTACTTTCAGATTAAGCGGAACAGTGGCAGTGGCAAGAGACCTGTTAATAAGGTGGGTAATAGGTTGAATGAGTAAAGACAAATGAGTTTTTAGAAGGTATGTTGGAATAGGATCAAGTGTACAGGAGGTAGAATTTGATTTGTTAATCAATTTTTCAACCACAGATGTATTAGTGAGTGAAAAAGTGTCTAGCGGACAACCAATCAAATATGGAGTTGAAGGGGTAGCTCAAGCTCATCCAATACATCACCAATCGATTTATCATAGGTAGAAACTATCTCATCAGGACACAACAGATTGAGTGAGGAAGGAAGAGCAGAAACAGCAATGGCAGCGGAGAAATTTTCAACAGTTATAGTTTTCAGATTTCGGTAGGATATAGTAGTGTTGGTTATTGGTTTTACAATGGGGAGTGAGAAATCAAAGAGAATTAGTTTATGGTCAGAGATGCCCAGATTATGACCATGAACATGCACATTGTCAATACCAACAGTACAGAGCAGATCGAGAGTATGAGAGTGAGAATGTTGGGAAGTCAATATGCTGAGATACTTCAAAATAATCCAGAACAGACAAAAAGTCTTTTGCAGCAGTACAATCAGAATCAACATGTATATTAAAGTCACCAAGCATCATTATTCTGTCATGCCGGGCAAAAGCGAGAGTGAGAAGTTCAGTCAGATCAGAGCAGAAGTTTGGGTTGTTTCTAGGGGGTCTATAAATCAGTAGAATCAGAAGCGGAGCGGGGCCAGCAAGTTGAAGTGAAATACATTCAAAACTTGGAACATCAAGAATGTCATATTTAGTCACTTTGTAATTGTTCTTAAAGATCACTGCCAGACCACCACCTCTACCACTAAGTCGAGGTTTTGTCAGATAACTATATCCAGCAGGGGTTAAAAGATTCAGCTCAACGAAATCGTCAGGTGTTTGCCAGGTTTCAGTCAGAAAGAGTAAATCCTCTCTCAGAAAAACTCTCTCAGTTGTAACTTCATTCAGTAGTGTACCCTTGCCAGTCAGGGAACGAGTGTTCAAAAGTGCGCAGTTGTGTCGATGAGGAACATGCGACGAGTAGGTCACATCTTTAGTTAGGGGTATGAGAGTCGTGGTGCGGTGGAGAGTCACATCGTTACTATAGTAACGCTCCGATCTCGGCGACAGGATCACAGGTATTGAGAGACAGGAGTCGTAGTTATAAAGCCATCTACGCTTAGCAGACCGATGGATATAACGTGTACGACCTGCAATTCCGAGAGTAGTACACAAATCAAACGTGGAGGATTCCAGACGGAGTAGACGATTTAGGTTATGCAGTTGCAATGAAGTATAATTTAAATCCATACCGTGAATGAGAAGCAGAGCAAGGCCAGCAAAGCCCAGGGCCAGCAGTCTCAATGCCGGAGACTTATTAATGGCAAAGTACATCTCTTTGCAGTTTAAGACAGCACTCACAGAAAGCCGAATGGCCACCCTCGTTACTACAGCACCACGTTAGCCAAACCCAGCTGGTGATCCACAAAACTAAACTAAACAGCTCGCTAAACAAGTTAAAACTTGCCTACCTGCTGCATCAGATGTTATGGGACTCACAGATATGCAGTGGTAGAGGGCTCGCGGGGAAAGTAATGCGAGGCCACCACGTTAGCCAGACCAAAGAGGGCAGAACCACAATAAAACACTACGCAATGAATAAGGGGAAACTTACCCACCGAGAGTGCAGAAGAATGGTAAAGCCGAAACAGTGGGCAGAGGGCTCGCAGGGATTTCACAAAGTGAGACGCTGAACAGAAGTTAGCAGAGATTGTCCAAATTGTCCAGGGAGTGTCAGAGACTTCCGAAAATGTAACATCCATGCAACTGATGCTTAACTCAAACATCCAACACTGTTCCATCCGTTCAGCAGTGTCGCCCAGAAGTAAACAACATGATGTTGAGCATGAAGCGTAACAAACAGAAAAAGTCCAGATTCCGTGCCAACAGAATAGCCCAGAGGCAACCAACACGGTGTTAATAGAGGAAATGTAACAAACAAAGATTTACAAAACAAAACAAAAACAAAACAACGATTTGCGATGAGAAGCGGCAGCCAGTTCGCGCACAGCGTACTCTCACCCAAGACGGACTGAATCCAATGCTCATATGATGAACACACTATCATTTAGGCTTTCATTCACATATAAACAGAAGCTCCAACGTGCATCACATGATGCAAAAGAAAGAATCAGGTTTGTTCTAGCGTGTGCTAGATTTAAAAAAAACTTAAGACACTGTCATAACATAATGGCTGTTTATGCAATCGGCGCCAGGTTTTATTAAAATATGAAGGTAAACGAAAGTCTTATGGGTTTGGAACGACACGAGTGCAAGTAAACGATGACAGAATTTACATTTCTGGGAGGATTGTTGTTTAACTAAAAATGTTTAATGTTTTTGTGGCAACACTTTAGTTTAGGGTCTAATTCTCACTATAAACTAGCAGCTTATGATCATGCATATTACTAGGATATTCACTGTTTATTAGCACATATTAATGCCTTATTCTGCATGACCATATTCTACATCCCTTGATCCACCCAATTCCTAAACTTAACAACTACCTTACTAACTATTAATAAGCAGTAAATATGAGCATATATAAGCAAAAGTCGCAGTGAATAGTTAGTTAATAGTGACCGTTTTTGTTTCTTGATCTGTTTGTGTTCCAGATAAACTGGTTCTGATCAGACAGAATCTGACGTGGACGGGAGCTCTGAAATACTGCAGAGATGAAGACATGGACCTGGTGTCGGTGGACTCTGAGGAGATCCAGCTTCAGGTGAAGAGCGTGACCTCGATGGCCTCCACCGCTCACGTGTGGCTGGGTCTCCGTCACTCCCGCGTGCTCGGCCTCTGGTTCTGGGTCAGCGGTCACACCCTGTGCTATGAGCAGTGGGCTCCGGGTCACGGCACCGGGGAGGAGGACTGCATTACGACAGTGAGATCCGGAGCCATTCACACCAGCAGCCAGAGCTGGATCAGCCTTCCTGAAACTGAGACAAACAACTTCATCTGCACCAAGTGAGAGATTCGAGTAATGGTTTATGAAGATTCAATCAAGCCAAATTAACTTCATTTAAAGTCTATATAACCTTCACTTTTCTGAGATAAATATATATAGATATAATTTAGAACATATTATTTTGTAATTAACACTTACATTTACTTTTGTGGCAAGTTTTATCATTATAATAATATATGATACATGCACACTGAGTTTACTTACAATCCAACTTTCTTCATCATTATGGATTATTTCCGACAGATCTGGAAAGTGCACAGGTGACAATGTGAGAAAGTGCAAAAATCATATTTATCATATTTTTCCCCCATTCCGAAATCATATTTTGCATAAAGAAAACATTTAAACAGTTACAATTAAGCCCATTTAAAAATATAATTTTAATTATTGTTATGCAAAAATGTTGTAGAGTACCCTATAACTGTAAATATAGTACTGTACAACGAAAATCAAAGAGATAATCTTAAAAATAACGTCATTAATGGTGATTTTCTTTTTTTTTGTGGGCTTGATATGTACAGTGCTGCAAACTTCATTTAAAATTACTGCAGAAATATACATATATTATACATGCAACTCATTGGATATAATTTCTGTATTTCAGCCTCTGCTTTAGTTTGTTTACTATGTTGATGGAAAAAGTGATGGAATTTTAAACAAGATCAATGTGATGATCTTATACTGATTGAAAGATGCCATGGAATATTCATACTTCTAAAGAACATCAGCATAAGCATTTAAATCAACTGGGGAAGGTTAAAATGTTATTAAAATATTGTCAAATTAAAGGAGTCATGACAGGAGAAATCAAATTTGCCTCGATCTTTTGACATATAAGAGGTTTTTGTACCTGCATTTGTTTAATAAAGCTCCAAAAATGGCCTGTTTTTATAGTGGGTGACTTTAGTAAATGATTTTTTAATGCTTATGGATTATTTGGATAATGTGTGTTGATATGTTTCCTATGCAGTGACTTTAGCCAATCATAACAGTGGGCGTTCACCGAAGCCTTAAAGCCTTTAAACCTGATCATTTCTGACAGAGGGTTGAAAATAATTAGTATAAGTGAACCTCAAGGAACATACTCAAATATATTTTTGTTTGTTTTAGTCCATGTCATGACCTCTTTAAAGGACCTACAAATATATGCAATGGTGCCAAAATTATGTTTTTGAATTATATATACAAATACCAAAACAAGTGGCATTTATTTTAAAGAAATGCAGCACAAACACAATAAAAAAAAAAAAAAAGATTGTAATATGAAACCGGAAAAAACCGTCTTGGCCTGAGGAACACTGACTTCACAGATGCACTAAAAATAAGGATAATATAATTCACAGTGACTCAGAGAAGTATTAGTTTTGCTCGAGCAGATGCCACTTGTTTTGAAAGAAATTTAGCTATTTTATAATAATACTGTATTTCTTTTCAACTAGCCTACCCATTCATTTGCATTTACATTTAGTCATTTAGCAGACGCTTTTATCCAAAGCGACTTACAAATTAGGACTAAAATTAAGCGAGTCATCATGAAGAGGCAAAAAACAACAACAACGCAAGAAGTGCTCAGAATACGAGGTTCAGGCATTATTCAGAGTAGCATAAGCACGGTAAGTGAGGTTTTAAAGGGAATTTTTTTATTTTTTATTTATGAGGTTAAGTGCTCACGCAAGAGATGGGTTTTCAGCTGTTTTTTGAATGTTGTCAGGGATTCTGCATTCCGGATGAGGGTGGGGAGAGTGTTCCACCAGCATGGAACTGTGAATGAGAATGTTCTGGAAAGTGATTTTGTGGCTCTCTGTGATGGAACCACGAGACGTCGCTCGTTGATCGATCGTAGGCGTCTGGTAGGGATGTAGTCGACTCGTAGGAGTGAGTGAAAGTAGGAGGGAGCTGAGCGTGTGATAGATCTGTAAGCAAGCGTCCATGCCTTGAACTTGATGCGAGCAGCGAGAGGTAGCCAGCGCAGAGAGATGAACAGAGGAGTGACGTGGGCCCTCTTGGGCTCGTTGAAGACAAGACGAGCTGCAGCATTCTGGATCATCTGTAGAGGTTTGGTTGCACATGTTGGAAGTCCGGCCAGAAGAGCATTTGGGCTGTATTATCACCTTTATAAACACCTGTATGTAAATATATTTCTGAATATCAGGGGATTTCTGTGGTGGTCTTTAGTCTGTTGTGATTCACACTCCTTTCTGAGAAAATAAAGCTTTGGAAGAAGCTTAATTTGACATTGATGTATTTTGTCTGACTGTCATCTCGTGTGAATCTGACCTTTTATCTTTCTCACATTACAAATATGAGAATTGTTTTTTTACCCAAATTTTACCCATGCAAATTATTATATATTTTTTTTAATTAAAAACAGTTACTTTTTTAGCATTGAGACATTATTTTCATTACAATTAAGCACATTCACTCATTAAGGCGAGACACGGCAGGCAAAAACTTTTTTACTGGTCAATTTTGAGATTTTTGGATATTTGTCTTCAATAACGTCTACTTTCAGACTTGTGGTGAAGAAAAGTCAGAAATTCACATTTAGGTCTTTATTTTACTACACTTTGTCTGTTTGTGTCTGTAGATTTCTTATAAATTCAACAAAAGTTGTCGTTGTAAATCCTCCCGCTGCTCCGCGATCGCTGTCTGCTCCCTGTCATCACACACACCGCTGGAAAGCTCTCTCTCTCCTGTACAATGCTGTCGGATCCAAATATGGTCATTTCCTTTTTATCAGCAACCAATCACGAAAGTAAAAGGGCTGAATGCGCAATCTCATTGGCTGATGATAAATCTTTAAAGGGGTCATGACATGAGAAACCAAATTTGCCTTGATCTTTTGGTATATAAGAGGTCTTTGTACCATTAAAACGTCCTGCAAGTTTCATAGCTTAAGACGTCCTCCTCATTATAAACGAATCATTTATTTAATCAAGCTCTAAATACAGCTCGTTCTGGATCCATGGTATGAAGTGACGTCACGGTACGAAGTGACGTAGCAGTCGTTTGCATATGACCGCCTCCAGCGTAGACAACTACGCTTCAAGCGCAAGATAACTACACCTCATTTCATCATCGCATCTGTCACGCGCTTCTGTATGTGTTCAGTCGACGTGCAGCGAGTGGGTCTGTTTACAAGAAGATTGCGATGTCACGACACGCAGATGTGCTGTTCCTGGCTGTGGACAAACAACATGTTTGAATAATATACGCTGCTGAAAGATAGACGTCAGGGGAAAATGGATGCAGTTTATTTTTTGCGGACGTCCCAGTCACGGCAGAGTTAATAAGCGTGTGTTCTCCACATTTCAAGGATGAGTGACAGTTGAGAACAATCGCAGTTTGATGCTGGCTTTGCCAGAAAACTTTTGTACAAGATAAGGCCGTGTGGACTATTCTGGGCTCAACAACGACGCAAACTGTAAGTAATGTAGGCTATTTAAAACTTAAAACTTTTTTAAAACGTTAATTGCAGTTTAATTCATTATGAATAATCACCGTGTTTTTACTTAGTTTAGCCTACTTATTGTTTTATGACCGTCATGTTCATGTCCCTTAGGCTATTTAAAGATGTAGGCTGTTAAACTGACAAAATAGTTTCACACTTTCTATGTGGACGGGCTGATGCATTCTTAGTTGTGTTGATGGTTCATTTCCTCTGATTCCGACTCAAACATCATTGCAATCGCCATCGCCTCGCACGCATCACCCGTTACTATGTCATGACCCCTTTAAAGCCCGTTTTCTCAAAATGACTTTTCTCTCTGAAATCTCCACTTCAGTAGCACCGATACACACCAAACCTTCCAGTCTTGTACCTAGTTATATTATGAAGACATTTACAGAGGGATTTGTAAATATATTATTCTTAGCCTGATTTATATAACATTTTATTCCAAAAAACATGGCGAAAATCATTTTAAGGCTATTGACAGTATATTCTGATTTACAGGATAACAAAAGTAGATATCCATAAATCCCTTTGTAATTGGTTTCCCCATCTAATATGTGAACACAATGAAAAAATAATTTTCAACCCTTTATCCAATACTCAGATTTTGTTTTTTAAAATATATGCAAATTAGTGCATACTTAATTAGATATTGCCTCATTTGCATATTTAAACATTAAATTACAGAAAACTTGTAATACATTTTTTTCTCATCTTAATGTAGGTAATCATCTGGGAAAGTTTCATGGTGATATCTGCTAGTTAAAAAATGTACCCTATTCACCTGTAGTGTCTCGCCTTAAGTTCTCAATATTGTAATATTGAGTTTATTGTTAAAGCCCATGTTGCAGGTTTTTTTTATTAATATAACCTTGTATGAAAATACCATATGAAAAGTAAATGCAGGATTAAAAATTGTTTTGCAAGACATAAGGGCACAAATTTAATAGAAAACGTGACTGTTTCCTTGACCGTGTTGAAAAAGTGCTTTTTTTCACCATCGCGTCATATGATGTCACATGAGGTAGTCGTTTGGCTCTGCGTTCGCGCTCAGTCAGTGCAGAGATAGGTTGGTATTCAGTTGGAGCGGTCATGATT
>NC_140218.1:1348086-1380586 GCF_951802725.1 Rutilus rutilus | reverse complement strand
ATAACTGAAATATTACTGTAACAATATTACAATAACACTTAACATAGCGCTGCAACCTCAAAATCGAATCCCTCTCGTCTCTCCCACAGGATATGACATCATGATGGGCGGAGCTCTCACAGGAAGACTTCGTGAATGACACGGCCACCGTGAAGAAGATCATGATCCTGGAGTCAAAGAAGAAAATTATTGTAATTTCATATTCAACTCGCATGTAAATACAGACTGTAAGAAATAATTCATACTCACCTCATGAATCTGATTAAATCAGATCAGAAAAAAGAACCACATTAAAGTGGAAATAGCCTAACTAAAATGTCAAGTGTAAATAAACTACAATTTTACAAGGTAGGCCTATTTTAAAATATATTACAGATTACCATGACTAACCTGAAATTATAATTTAATATTCACTTTGTCATTCTGTTTTTGTTTTGTTATTAATTCCAATGTAATCTATTTTTCGCATATACCGTTTTAATAGGCCTTATAGTAAGTCAGGGAATATGTCATATTCATTTTTATGCGGATGAAAACGACTCTGTGGACATTGGCGCACACAGTAGCCTACAATGGTCTAATATCACATTTAATTTCCAAAACTCACAACTTTCAAAGCTGTTTTATAGACATTTTGTCAAATGAAAGTTTAGCTCAACAATTAGGCTACCGCGTTGAACGAACTGAACTTTTCCCTCACACTCGCTTTCATTCCTGTCAGAAATTAAACACGGCACTACAGTGATATTCTAACGGCTATTTCATAATAATGATCTTTATCTAAAACGTCATTGATTTAGGATTAAATTAGGCATTGTTTGATTATATAACCGTACTAGTTTAATTAAGCGTGAAGCAAATATTTCTTACCTCAGAAACCCCTCTCCTTGAGTGCTCGAGGCGCTGTTTGCGCATGCGCCTTGTGCGCCCGTTCCAACGGTTTTTTTTTAAAATGTAAATAAAACGTTTCATCAGACTGTCCTTGTTTTGTGTTTATTCTGACTAAAATACGCTGATATTACTTCAGGAATTTACAGCTCAACTTCTTTCAGAGTTGCAGCTGGTCTGTTCGTTTAGGTAAAACCTGCAAATGGCTGTTATTATCCATATATCCATAATATGCAGTTCCTTTGATCATGATGTTGTATATGTTTGAAAAAATCTATAAAACTGGTATTTGAGCCACAAAGAAAAATATTGAAGTTCACCACACCATTACCCTGTGTTAACGGCTGTTACATGACAAATTGCGTTTATTTTGAGTTAAACCATATTTTCATAATTCTTTATTCAAAACGTGACTATTTTAAAATCAAATTAGACATGTTTTGACTAAATAAAAGTCATTTAATGTCATGAAGTAACCGTGTCTTACCTCAGAAACTCTTCTGTCTCTGCGCGCACTCCCGCGCTGCTCAGAGTTGTTTGCGCATGCGCCTCGTTTCATCAGATTGCTCTCTGGTTTTGTGTTCATTATAAAATACGTTGAGACTACTTTAAGAATTGAGACTTTAAGAAACTATAACTTCTCTCAAAGTTGCTGTTTGGTCCATTTGTTTTGGACAAATATGCCTGTTAGTTACAGCAATAGTGGCACAACCATGTATTCCTTTGAAGATGTTGTAGATGTTTTTGAAAAAAATAATAAAACTGGTATTTGAGAGACAGAAAAAACATGTTTATTGAAATGCACTATACAGCATCTGTTGTAAATCCCTTCAGAATCTAATCAATGATCAGTACAGTAGGTGACAGACAGATGATCAGTTGCTCAACACATCAATCCAGACTGAAGATTTTAACATGAGATGCACCTGATCTACAGGTAATGCTGTGTTCACTCCATGTCGTAATTACCGTAATTTCGAGATGACAACACGTGACAATTTATCCGATCCTATGGCAACAGCGGTCATGTGATACAAGTTGAAGTTTACAAGTTGCAATTAAGAGAACTATGAGGACATGAATGCTTTTTACAAGTTGGAATATCACAATTACGGTAATGACGACATGGCGTGACTACAATGATGTCACAGCCCGAGGGCGGGGTCATGTGACATCATAGAGTTGATTGAAAGCAGATGCTGCTTTTTGATTGGACGACAGTATGACTGTCATAATTATGAGAGTCAGTGCTCCCGATAATTACCGCTCACATTCATAAGAGTCTCATTATCACTCGGTAATAAAAATATAGTCTCTTCTCAATCATAACTGTTAATTAACAAAGTAAATTACGAGGAGATATCCAGTGGTCGCTTAGATAACTGAGAAGATCACCAGAAGAGACGGAAAATAACATATCAGTAAATCACAGTTGTTGAGCAGATATGAAAATACACTCTGAACCAGAAGCGATGCAATCAAATTCAGGATATTCTAAAACGCTAAACGTGAAACTTTGTGCTTTGCTTGTATTTTGTATGTTTTATTAATAAGCTATTTATCGAATTTGGTCTTAATATCACCGTAATGAGGCATTAATGTCTTTTATTCCTGTGAAAAAACTGCTTAACATGCATTTTAGCGCTTTGTGTTCATATTCTGGGCTCTTGTCTGTTAATATGTAGTTTATATTAAACTAAATTTGTTCTTGTGTCCTGGTACATTCAGCCTGTTTCTAAGGGGGAGAAAACGCATAACGTAAGATTATTATCTTTCCACTTGCATTGCTACACTGTAAACCCAAATAAATTGGCAAAACTCAAAAAAAATTGAGGTAATCAGTTACATCAAGTTAAGTTAAGATATATACAGTTAGCATATTTTTATTTTGAACTCATTTCAATTGCTCTCAAATTAAAATATTTGCGTAAGCTAATTCATATACATATCTTAAAATGATCATAAACTTAAAGTCCCCCTGTGGTGAAGATCCAGCTTTCAATGTTGTTTATGTGTCTATGTGGTGTTTTTAATAAGCTTTATAGGACAAATCATGTGTAAATTCATAAGTCGACACCATTGCTGAGTATTTCCTCCTTAAAACTGCAGTGAACCAAAGACAGTCTCAAAAACACGCTTTGAAATCGCTGGTGTTTCTGACGTCACAAACTACCTTGTAACCAATCAGATCAACGTGTGATCGTCAACCAGTGGATCTCTGAGTGAGTGAGTGAGTGGAGGCGGGGCTCATTTGCATATTCATAGAACCGCGTATACTAAATGAGGCTGTCGAGTTACATTCAAGATATTTTAAGCTATTGCTGTTTTTTTAATGTCACCTTTAAGCCACATTAAGCGTTGTAGAATATCCCTGAAATTAGAGTGACTGTTCTGGGTCGGCTGGATAAATAAATGCAAACGCTAACGCTCATGTGGAGCTCTAGAGAGGGTTGTCTATGTTCCAGACGTCTCCGCTAAGCGCGTTAGCGGCGCCCTGTAGCGTCCAGGTGAAGAGCGCTAGCTGGCGGCGGAAACGGGCCTCGTCGAACATCTGCGGGTCCGAGCGCAGCAGCGAGAGGTGATCCGCCAGCGCGCTCAGAGTGTGATCGCCACGCCCGTGAAACACGTGACGGAACGGCGTCTCCACCACAGAGACGTACTGCGACAGGAAGTAGTATTCCACCTGTGTGCAATAAACACGTGTTTTGAGTCCACATCTAACTCGGAATGACTCCTGGGACCCAGGACTTTTGCACTTTTCTTACTTAGTGTTTTTGTCTTGTTTCCAGTCCAAATATCAAACATTTCTTAAATCAAGATGCATTCACTAAAGTAGTAAAATGCCATAAGATATTATGTCCTGTTTTCTGGGGAAATAAATAAAAATGAAGCGAGTTTTTGCTTAAAACAAGCAGAATGATCTGCCAATGGGGTCAGAAAAATAATGTTGTTTCTGTGTGAATTAAGATTACATTTCTGACCCCATTGGCAGATCATTTTGCTTTTTTAAGCATCAACTCACTTCATTTTGATTAATTCCCCCAGAAAACAGGACATAATATCTTATAGCATGTTACTCATCTAGTAAATGCATCTTGATTTAAGAGTTTTTAGATATTTGGACTGGAAACAAGACAAAAACACTAAGTAAGAAAAGCATTTTTTATTCATTATATTTTAGTGAATTTCTCTGACATCATACATGTCACGTGACACATCATGGGTGTCGTGTAAAGAGCACATCAGGGCTTCTCAGAGATACCAAACGTTTGGAAGTTTCACAATGAAAACTACCTCACGTTGGACTTTAAAAATGACTGACATTCATTTAGTAATCACATTTAACACTCTTAATGGACATATGATAATATTTTGTAATTATCATTTAAATCGGACACAATTTTAAATTGGATCTCATAAACATCTCAGGAAAATGTTATGGGGTTTCATATCAAAATATGACTTTCTGTTAACGAAACTAAACACTGATTTCATACATGTCCACTGCAGAGGACACCAGGACTTACATCATGTTTAACAGGCATTTTGGGAGACACAAGAAGTGAATAAGGAAAGAAATTATATTTCAATATTCCTATGAAATATTAGATATTATTATGAAAATCTTGCCAATTACTACTCCCATTATTACGCTTCTTTTTTCATTACATGTTGCCCTAAGAACACATTAGTAATGCAAATTAGATTCAATGTATAGATACATTGTATAAAATGGGAAAACCCACTTGTGGCCATTTAACACACACATTTATTGCATAAAGCAAAATGGTATATCAAATCATTTTGTTATATCTTTCATAACATAGTTGAGAATCATCTTTATACAAAGTTTGGTATTTAAATCCTGAAAACTAAAAATTGATTTTTTTTTTTTAAATAACATTTTTTTTAAAATTGAGTCCTGATGTCCTCTACATAGGATAGGACATAGCATAACATATGAATAAAATATTATAAAAAATAAAAAATAATAATTAATACTAAATTCACAAAACATCTTTTTTTCTGGGTCTCATGAGTAAACGCTTGTTTTTCAGTGCGCTCACCCTCATGATGCGCATGTTGTAGAGTCTGGCCAGTCTCTCGTCCTGGACGTCGCTGTTCTGGATGGCCTCGTGCAGGTTCCTGGCCGCTCTGCTGAAGTCCCCTCGAGCGCTGAAGACCCACTGCGCAGACAAACCTCGAGACTGCAGACACACATCAGCTGAAACACTCAAGCTCTCTCAGCGCACGCTCACTTCAGCATCAGGGTTACACGTCACATAGGAACAATACAAGTCTGTGATGTGTGCTCACTGTAAAAATGTGTGTAATATTTGAAAAATACTGTAAAAATGCTGTAATCAGAAAAACTGTAAGAAACCTTTAACATTCAGGGTGAAAACTGAAATTTTACCGTAAAATTCATGTTTTTCAACTGTGAATTACAATATAATTTATGGTAAAACCAGTAAAAGGACATTATGAGACATAAGACAAACATAATTTAGTTTCTTCTCCATTTTATCTATGAGAGCTTGTTTCTGCCACTTAATTAAAAAAATAATGTAGAGACTTTTCTCTCACAATTCTGACTTTTTTTCTTAGAATTTGTAGAATTGTTGTAGAATTAAGAAATATAAACTCGGAATTAAAAAAAAGTCAGAATTGCAGGTTTATAGACTTAGACTCTGAAAAATAATATCTGAATTACTGTATGAGATAAAAAGATGCAATTACATTTTTTTTAAAGTGTGTAGTGGCGTAAAGAAGCTTCTAAAGGTTTCAGTGACGTACGTCCGTGTGTTTGTGATTTAGTGAGTGTTTGTTGCGTCATCTTTGTGTAGTGTGTTCCTCTGAAGGTGTGTGTGTGCACCTGTAGCTGCGCGGCGTGCTGGTTTAGCGTAGCGCTGAGCTGCTGAGCGGAGCTGCTGTAACACGTGACGTCCAGCGGGAGAATGTGATCGTGGGAAAGTTTCAGCGCCATCAGACCCACGAGCTCAGCGACGGCTCGACCCACTGAACCCAGACGACCCTGAAGAAGCTCCTGCAGACGCCCCACGCTGTCCAGATGAGTGTTCACGAACGGGTACGAGCGCGCGTCCTGAACACACACACACACACACACACACACCACTCATGTTCAGGACACCAGCATGCTATGAGGATCAATGCTAGCATCGATATCAGAATGATCTTCAAGAATTTTATTATTTCACCCCCATTTCCTTTAATAAATATATTTTACACTAGTAACACACAATAGTTCCACTAAGGACCTTAAAGACAAATATGTCCCCATTGAAACCCATTAAAACTGCAATTTTTAATCCCAAATCTGACTTTCTCCGTGTGTCAGTGCTGTAATCAGTGCTTCTACCAACACAGAAAACATGTAAAGTGAAACCCAGTAACTGTGTTCTGGTGAGCCTTTCAAAATGACCAAAAATAAGCCGATCAGATTTCGCTCTCCTTCTGACGTATGAAGAGGATCTTATTATAATATTAGCGGCCCTTAATCTGCACGTTTACACACACCAGCCGACATTTGGTTCCACAAGCCCCGACAGAGACCAGTTCTAACGCAATGATAAAGATCCAGCAAAGCCTGAAACTGCTCTGTGGTTGAGCACAGACGAGCACTGAACACTATTGACCAGAACATGTCACCGCTGTCTTATAAACACCTCAGGAACTGTGGACACTTGTGGAGAAGTTCAACATGATGATGAGATGATCAATGTAACTCCACAACAACTACACAAATGTCTCCACTAACATTCAGAAACTCTTCCTGAGTCTCTCCGTAAGGCTGCACTCGCTACTGGTGATTCTGGGATTCTGGATGAGTGAGATTGGCCTGTTCTGTTATAGAGCTGGTAAGTCCCGCCCCTTCCGTAAAACCCCGCTGGACCTCAAAGTTGAAAAACCGTCAATGCAAGTGAATGGGAGAAAATAATTATTTTCTGGTCCCGTTTGAATTGTGCCATGAATGTGAACATATGTTGTCTGTGAATTTTTTATATAATCTTTCATGTTACAAGTTTGACAGTATATGGTATGATTCGTCGGCTAGCAGTTGTGGAAAAGACATAACGAGAAAGACTACATGTCGCCTATGTGACGTCACCCCATAAAGTTGACTTACCCGTGGTTTTCACCAACCTCAACGATTTTGTCCTCTCCCTGAAAGAATGCGGTGAAGTGCACCAAAGACACAGTCATGTTTAGCGGGATCCGTGAGCTAGAGCCGTGTGCTAGTGGTGGTGACGTTTCAAACGCGTCGAAAGCAGCGAAGAGTTGTAGTCCACAAAGTGCTTTCACACAAAGTCTAACCGTATCAAACTTCTACCCGCTAAATTGTAGCATTCTTTACACGAAAAGTTCTATAAAAAATTCACAGACAACATATGTTCACGGCATACATATATTCATGGCAAAATTCAAACGGGACCAGAAAATAATTATTTTCTCCCATTCACTTGCATTGACGGTTTTTCAACTTTGAGGTCCAGGGGGATTAGCGGAAGGGGCGGGACTTACCAGATCTATTGCCGGTAAAGGCTCCGCCCTCTTCTGAATGGAGGCGGGGCTAAACGCTCATTTGCATTTAAAGGGACACACACAAAAACGGCAAGTTTTTGCTCACACCCAAAAATTTGACAAACTATAATAAATGTTATTTTGAGCTGAAATTTCACAAACACATTCTGAGGAAACCACAGATTTATATTACATCTTGTGAAAAGGGGCATAATATGTCACCATTACTATAAAATGATGCAATCTTTGTTAAGAGGCTTTTATTCTGTCTTCAAAATAAAAAAAAAGTTTGGCCTGTTAAGCATATAATCGCGTTATTCCTGTTTTCTGCTTCTGTATATTAAATTGGATCACATCAATTGGATAAATGATGCAGCTATAATTGTGTGTGTGTGTTGGTATGGATGTCGGAGAGTGGTTTGTATGTGTGTAATAGAAATAAAATGTGTGTGTGCTTGTAATATTTGAGAGAAAAGCCTCAAAATTGGAACACGACTTGTTTAGATTTATGGCATTGATTTTCTAGCAGTTTTAGAGTTCAGTATGTTTCATAAAATATAAATTTTATATAAAATAATGTTCATTAATCATTTTCATAAACTTAAACCTATAAAAAAAAAAATGTGGTTTTACTTTTTTAAACTTTTTTACTTCAACAATAATCTGCCAATCTTCTTTAAAATGAGGCCAAACTTAAGTCTGTGCTCCCAAGCTTTCTGACTCGGACATTTTTGTCCTCTATGGACCTGTGTGAAACGTACTCGGTTACTAACGTAACCTCGGTTCTCTCTAGAAGAGGGAACGAGTACTGCGTTTTATCAAAACGCTACGGGAAAAGTCTCTTTTCACGATACACTGAAGCAAAAATTATCCTTTAATTTTCATATATGTAAAACGCGTTGCGGCAGCAGCAGACAGCTGAAGCAAGACGGCTTGTCCGCTCATTGGCTGCTCTGCGGCAACTGCATAAGCCTATCGAGCGTGGGCTGATGCAACATCAGACCAATGAGGGCGCTTCGCGCCCTCCTCGCCACTTCCCGCCGAGACTGGTGTGGCTTACCTCTATAAAAGAAGCTCGAGAAGGCTGATTCACTTGATTTTGATCGCCGAAGCGAACCAGAGTGAACCAAACGCACGGCAAGGGAACGCAGTACTCGTTCCCTCTTCTAGAGAGAACCGAGGTTACGTTAGTAACCGAGTACGTTCTCTTACGAGAGTTCTCTCGTACTGCGTTTTATCAAAACGCTACGGGAACCCCTTGCAAAACGCCGTGCGCGCTGGGATAAAAACACTGATCACCGGAAGCTATTTCAGGCATACAGTGCATAACCACCAGATAGACTCACACAGAGTCAGGGAATAAGGGGGGGGAGCCTTAATTCCCTATATTGTAGCGTCCGCAGACTTAACATGACCTCACAGGGAGAGTCTAAAGACAGGAGGGGTTTCCTCCGTCCTCATATAGACATGTCCACAGACACGAATATGACATCACATAGCCAGGGTAGGGAGCCTGCACTAATGTGGGAAAACGTGGGTCTTACACAGTTCTGCCCAGTTTTTAGTCGGTAGCGCATTGCGCCTGTAAATAAGATTACACCGACAAAAGCTTAGCCTGTAAGGCGGGAACTTCTAGGTTATAAAACCTGATAAATGTAGACGGAGAGGCCCAGCCTGCCGCCGTACATATATCCTGTAAGGAAATCCCGCTGGACCAAGCCCACGAGGAGGCAACGCCTCTCGTAGAGTGCGCTCTGACTCCCAACGGGCATTGAATGCCCTTGGCAGTATAAGCCAGCGCTATGGCGTCAACTATCCATCTGGATAGACTCTGTTTCGAAACAGCCGTTCCTTTGGAACGTCCGCTGAACGAGACAAAGAGCTGCTCTGTCTGTCTGAAGGCAGCAGAGCGGGACATATAAGTTCTTAAAGCCCTTACAGGGCAAAGAAAACTCGAGTCCCCTTCCTCGCTCGACGCCGGCAGGGCAGCCAGGGAAATGACCTGAGCCCGAAAAGGCGTGTTGAGGGATTTAGGCACATAGCCGTGCTTAGGTTTGAGTATGACTTTAGAGTCATTAGGACCAAACTCCAAGCACGTCGGGCTCACGGAGAGCGCGTGCAGATCGCCTATGCGCTTCACTGAAGCGAGAGCCATCAAGAACACTGTTTTAAAAGACAAATGTTTGAGGCTGATTGATTGGATAGGCTCGAAAGGGGCACCTTTCATGGCCGCCAGGACCGTAGAAAGGTCCCACATAGGGACTGAAGGAGGTCTGGGTGGATTCAGTCTCCTAGCTCCCCTGAGGAAGCGGATGACTAAATCATTCCTTCCCAGTGACTGACCCAGCGTTGAACCGGAGAACGCTGAAATAGCCGCCACATACACTTAGAGCGTGGAAGGGGATCTGCCCTTATCCAACAGCTCTTGTAGGAAGGAGAGAACCTCCGCTACCTCACATTCGAGGGGTGAAAGGCTCCGAGCTGTACACCAGCCAGAGAAAACCGACCACTTTGAAGCGTAGAGCCGCCTGGTCGACGGCGCTCTAGCCTCCGTGATGGTATTCCTGACTCCCTCTGCGAGACCAACGGGTATCCGTTGAGCGCCCACACATGAAGGGACCACAGTTCCGGGTGTGGGTGCCAGATCGAGCCCCTGGCCTGCTAGAGGAGATCTCTCCTCAACGGCACTGGCCATGGAGCGATGTCTGCTAACTGCATCAGAACTGGGAACCATGCCTGATTCTTCCAGAACGGTGCTACAAGCAGCACTGGGCATTTTGCTCTCCTGACCCGTTCCAACACCTGTGGCAGGAGGGAGACGGGGGGAAAAGCGTATAGCGGGCAGCGCGGCCACCTTTGGGACAGCGCGCTGTCGGTCTTTGAAAAGAATGCGGGGCAGTGAGCGTTTTCGTGGGACGCGAATAGGTCCACCTCCGCTTTGCCAAATCTCTCCCACAACAGCCGGACTGTTTGTGGGTGTAGAGACCATTCGCCTGTAGGAACGTTGTTCCTGGACAGTCTGTCCGGGCCCACATTCAGAAGCCCGGGCACATGTACTGCTCTCAGCGAGCATAAGTTGTGCTGAGCCCATAGTAGGAGGCGTTTCGCCAGCCTGTACAGGGATATGGAATTCAGACCGCCCTGGCGATTTATGTAGGACACCACTGCCATGTTGTCCGAACGGACTATGACGTGTTGGCCCTTGATGTGGGGACAAAAACGCGTCAGCGCGTTGTGCACTGCCAGCATTTCTAGGCAGTTTATGTGTTGGAGCTTTTCTCGTTCCGACCATAGGCCGAAGAACGGTCTGCCCTCGAGCAGCGCTCCCCATCCCGAGGTGGATGCGTCCGTAGACACCATCCTCACCCTCGAGGAAGTCCCCAGGCTTACACCTGATTGGTACCAGTCGTTCGCCATCCAAGGCACCAGGGCTGTGACACAGTCCCGATCGACCCTGAGGCGTAAATGACCGGACATCCACGCTCTGCGCGGTACCCGCGCTTTCAACCAGAACTGCAGCGGGCGCATGCGGAGCAAGCCCAGCCGGAGAACTGACGATGCTGAGGCCATGAGACCCAGCATCCTTTGAATTTTCCTGAGCGGGGTGGAAGCGCCGCGGCGGAAAGACTTCGCCACGCGCTGAATGTTCAGCACGCGCTGTGGCGACAGCCGCGCTGTCATAGACTGTGAGTCCAGAACTATACCCAGAAACGGAATCGTTTGACTGGGGTTCAGTGAACTCTTCGCCCAATTGACCGTGATACCAAGATTCTCGAGGTGATCGAGTAAAATGGCTCTGTGCTCTATGAGCTGAGATCGTGATTGGGCTAGGATCAACCAGTCGTCCAAATAGTTCAGCACTCGCATGCCTCTGAGTCTGAGGAGCGAGCGCTGCGTCCATGCATTTCGTAAATGTACGAGGTGCCAGGGACAAGCCGAAAGGCAGGACTGTATACTGGTATGTCTGACCCTCGAAGGCGAATCTCAAGAATCGCCTGTGATGTGACGCTATCTGTATTTGAAAGTACGCGTCCTTCAGATCTATCGACATGAACCAGTCTTCCCGGCGAATATGCGCGAGAATTTTGCTGGTTGTGAGCATTTGCTGGTTGTGAGCAGGAGGCAAGATGGCGCCGAGATGTTTGGCTGGCCGTCTGTCACTCCACACTGTCTTTGTTTTATATTTATTATTATTATTTTACCTATGTTGCCAAGGCGTACTATCGTTTCTCACCTATGATCGCCAAACTCTGCTTGAGATTGGAGTCTTCTGCAATCAGATTAAACCTGACCTGCTGAAAAGCTCACCTCCACCTCCATGCCTCGAGGAAATTCCGGCCTTCCTGAGGCGCCCTCCTCTCTATCATGCTTCTAAGAGACGGCGCAGAAGACGTGGTAAACGCGGAGGTGTCCGGGTAAGGTTCGAGGCTATTCTGAGGACTATTCGTGGGCTTGGTCGCTGGACCGAGCTGTATCTGTTGGACGATGCTGTTCTGCACTCGGGGGTGTTCAGGGACCGATGGATCCGGCCGGTGTTCCCTGACGCTGGTGGCTTAGGCGGTGTCGGCCGCTCGGTGGACCCCGATCGGCTGGTGCTCCCCCCTGCCAGCTGGCGTGTACCGACTAGGAGAAGAGGTGTGGATCGTCGGAACCTCCGCTCCCTGAAGCATGTCCTGTCTGCATCTGACACTGTTACTTTAAATCTGGCTCTGCTGAATGTGAGATCTGTCACAAACAAAACGTTTTTACTGAACGATCTCTTTATCGCACGTAATTTGGATTTTATGTTCCTGACGGAAACCTGGCTCCGTGAAGGTGATCTTGCTCCTTTATCGGAGCTTCTACCCCCTGGATGCAACTACTTCAACTCCCCTCGTATTACCGGTAAAGGTGGAGGATTGACATCCATTTTTAAATCTACTTTTTGCTGTCAACAATCTTCAACTGCAGGCTACTCCAGCTTTGAGCTGCAACTCTTTGAGGTACTACCTTCAGCGGTACCGAAGTTTCGACGCGCGCTGTGAAGCGCGGAGGGCGTCGATGAAACTGTAGCGAGAAGCCTCTCTTTATAATGCCTAAGACCCAATCCGAAACCCCTGGAAGCGCTGCCCATGCATCTGCATGGTTGGCTAAGGGCCGGATACAGAGCGCGCTCTGTTCGCCATGCGATGCTGTGCTTGTGTGTAGGGATGTGCACTGAGGAGTGGGCATCGACACTACATTTATAGCACCATCGGCCGTGGCCGGGACACCAGAAATCACACTCTTTTCGGGATATATCTGGGTAGCCGTAAAAACGGCTTTTGAGTGCAGGCAAGCGGGCACTTGTACAGGCTTGCGCTTTGCAGAAAACGCTGGAACAGCCGCGAAACTTGGGGCTGAAACAGCGAGGCGCTTGGGTGGGAGGCCGGCCGCAACGGGACTCACACACCTGCGCTTTCCTAGGCGGGCTAGGACTTCTTCGGCACCTCTGGTTTCACCGCAATCCGGTTCGCGGGGTCCGTTTATCACGACTCGTCGCGGAACCAGAGCGCTTCGGTAGGAAGTGCTTGAAGGCTTGGGACGCTTTCTGGGCTTCAGTAAATCTCTCTACGAACTCGGAGAGAGAAGAACCAAAGAGGCCAGCGGGAGACAGCGGGGCGTCGAGAAACGCGGTGCGCTCGGAATCGGCCATCTCCGTGAGCGTCAGCCATAAGTGCCTCTCAGCGACAGTGGCGGAAGCCATACAGCGTCCCATGGCTTGTGCGGCAGCCTTGGTGGCTCGGAGCGTGAGGTCCGAAGCACTCCTCAAATCCGCAATGCAGACAGCATCAGGCCCAACCTCGTCCCATTTACGGAGGAGATCACCCTGGAAAATCTGTAATGTAGCCATGGTGTGCAGCGCTGACGCGGCTTGCCCGGCGGCAGAGAATATTCGCGCGAGCAGCGTCGACGTCATGCGGCAGGCTTTTGAAGGCAACACCGGTTTAGTCCGCCGTCCAGCAGAGGGCGGGCACAGATGGGTCGCTATAGCCTATTCCACCGGCGGCATAGAGAGGTAGCCTCGGTCATTCGCCTTGTCCAGTGAGGAGAACGCAGGCGAAACAGATGAGCGCGTTCGTGCAGAGTAGGGCGCGTTCCAGGCCTTCGCAACTTCTTCATGTAACTCAGGAAGAAAAGGAGCGGGCTTAGATTCCGGAGAAGCGCGCTCACCAGGGAGGAAGCTACCATCAAGCCGGGTGCGAGAGGGGGGCTCCGGTGCAGACCACTCGAGGCCGAGGCTCGTCGCGGCCAAAGCGAGTACTCGCATGAGCTCCGTCTCAATGTTGGCTCTCTTTGAGGGCTTCGGGGCAGGAGGCGCGAGATCCTCAGAGCTCGCCCAATCCTCGCTGCCTGAAGCCAGGAGAGAACAGGAATCCTTTTCCCCCGACGCGGCCTCTGAAACAACTTCCTCTGATGAAGCGGCGGCAGACTGCGGGCGCTGAGCATCAGGAAGTGAAGCGGGCGAGGCCGGTGAAGCTGGCGGGTGAAGCGGACGAGGCCGGTGAAGCTGGCGGGTGAACCGGCGAGCTTGGTCGGGCTGGAGAGGGTTCCGGGACCCGCTGCGAGCGGCGCTTCTTACGGCGCGGCATCGCGGCGGAGAATGCAGGCTTCGAAAAGGATGCCAGGCGGGTCCTCAGAGCCACCATAGGCAGAAGCTCGCAGTGAGGGCAGCCGCCGTCAGCGAGCGCGAGCGCTGCATGGTCCTCACCGAGGCAGGAAACACAGATGACGTGGTCGTCTCCCTCGGCGAGTGGGGCTCTGCACGAGCCGCAGGATTTAGGCATCGTTAGAAAGACGCCGCTCTTTTAGGGGGTGAGTGCTACGAGAACACTACACACACACACAAAACAGAGCACAGTAAAGGATATGGGCGTCGGAAAGCGCAGCAGGTACGGCTGTAGAAGGCGGCGTTGGCCAGCGGCTTCGAGGGCTCGTCCCGCTGAAGTGCTTGCTTCAAACGACGCTGCTTCCGTGATCCAGCGATGCGATGCGTGCGCTTCGCTGAAGAGATTAAAATCAAGTGAATCAGCCTTCTCGAGCTTCTTTTATAGAGGTAAGCCACGCCCGTCTCGGCGGGAAGTGGCGAGGGGAGCGCGAAACGCCCTCATTGGTCTGATGTTGCATCAGCCCGCGCTCGATAGGCTTATGCAGTTGCCGCAGAGCAGCCAATGAGCGGACAAGCCGTCTTGCTTCAGCTGTCTGCTGCTGCCGCAACGCGTTTTACATATATGAAAATTAAAGGATAATTTTTGCTTCAGTGTATCGTGAAAAGAGACTTTTCCCGTAGCGTTTTGATAAAACGCAGTACGAGAGAACTCTCGTAAGAGAACTTTGTTTTATCGATGCACAAGGGTTACGTCTCTTCTGCTCCCCAAAGCTGCATTTATCTGATCAAAAATACAGTAAAAACAGTGAAATATTATTCTAATGTAAATCATCTGTTTTCTATGTGAATATACAGTAAAGTGTAATTTATTCCTGTGATCAAAGCTGAATTTTCAGCATCATTACTCCAGTCTTCAGTGTCACATGATCCTTCAGAAATCACTCTAATATGAGACCCTGGACCACAAAACCAGTCTAAGGGGCAATTTCTTGAAATTGAGATTTATACATCATCTGAAATCTTTCCAGTGATGTGTGGTTTGTTAGGAGAGGACAAAATTTGAACGTCTGGAATCTGAGAGAGCAAAACAATCCAACATTGAGAAAATCTCCTTTAAAGTTGTTCATTTATGTTGGAGATTGTGCTGCACTCACTCACACAAATATATTTTTTTATATATTTACAGTAGGAAATTTACAAATTATCTTCATGGAACATGATCTTTACTTAATATCCTAATGATTTTTGGCATAATTTTGACCCATACACTGTATTGTTGGCTATTGCACAGATAAACCCGTGTGACTCGAGACGTTCTGTGGTGATGATTTGATGCTCAAGAAACAGGTGAACAGGAGAAGTAACGGTGTCACGTGACTCTTCAGCGGCTCTGGACAATCATCTAAACCAGAATAACCAAATCTGACCAACTTTAATAGACTGTACCTCGTTGAAATGAAGCTGCATGGCAGGAACTCCCCCGAACGCGGTGAAGCTGTAGGCGCCGCTGTTCAGATACAAGGGCTTCACACTGCAGCACACACACACACATCAGGAGAACACGCTCGTTAACACACATCAGCAAAACTGACACAAACACACACACACACACACATCAGGAGAACACACTCATTAACACACATCAGCAGAACTGACACAAACACACACACACACACATTAGAACACACTCATTAACACACATCAGCAGAACTGACACAAACACACACACACACATTAGAACACACTCATTAACACACATCAGCAGAACTGACACAAACAAACACACACACATCAGAACACACTCATTAACACACATCAGCAGAACTGACACAAACACACACACACACACACACATTAGAACACACTCATTAACACACATCAGCGGAACTGACACAAACACACACACACACACATTAGAACACACTCATTAACAAACATCAGCAAAACTGACACAAACACACACACACTGGTTCCTCCAGCTGCCCTGACGCTGCACCAGAGACAGACACACACACACACACACACACACACACATCAGGAGAACACACTCATTAACACACATCAGCAAAACTGACACAAACACACACACACACACACCAGAACACACTCATTAACACACATCAGCAAAACTGACACAAACAAACACACACACACACTGGTTCCTCCAGCTGCCCTGACGCTGCACCAGAGGCACACACACACACACACACACACACACACTGGTTCCTCCAGCTGCCCTGACGCTGCACCAGAGGCACACACACACACACACACACTGGTTCCTCCAGCTGCCCTGACGCTGCACCAGAGGCACACACACACACACACACACACACACACACACACACACACACACACACACACACACACTGGTTCCTCACATGTTCCTCCAGCTGCCCTGACGCTGCACCAGACACACACACACACACACACACACACACACACACACACACACACACACACACACACACTGGTTCCTCACATGTTCCTCCAGCTACCCTGACGCTGCACCACACACACACACACACACACACACACACACACACACACACTGGTTCCTCACATGTTCCTCCAGCTGCCCTGACGCTACACCAGACACACACACACACACACACACTGGTTCCTCACATGTTCCTCCAGCTGCCCTGACGCTGCACCAGACACACACACACACACACACACACACACACACGCTGGTTCCTCACATGTTCCTCTAGCTGCCCTGACGCTGCACCAGACACACACACACACACACACACACACACACACACACACACACTGGTTCCTCACATGTTCCTCCAGCTGCCCTGATGCTACACCAGACAGACACACACACACACACACACACACACACACACACACACTGGTTCCTCACATGTTCCTCCAGCTGCCCTGACGCTGCACCAGACACACACACACACACACACACACACACACACACACACACACACACACACACACACACACACTGGTTCCTCACATGTTCCTCCAGCTGCCCTGACGCTGCACCAGACACACACACACACACACACACACACACACACACACACACACACGCTGGTTCCTCACATGTTCCTCTAGCTGCCCTGACGCTGCACCAGACACACACACACACACACACACACACACACACACACAGGTTCCTCACATGTTCCTCCAGCTGCCCTGACGCTGCACCAGACACACACACACACACACACACACACACACACACACACACTGGTTCCTCACGTTCCTCCAGCTGCCCTGACGCTGCACCAGACACACACACACACACACACACACAGGTTCCTCACATGTTCCTCCAGCTGCCCTGACGCTGCACCAGACACACACACACACACACACACACACACACGCTGGTTCCTCACATGTTCCTCTAGCTGCCCTGACGCTGCACCAGACACACACACACACACACACACACACACACACACACACACACACACACACTGGTTCCTCACATGTTCCTCCAGCTGCCCTGATGCTACACCAGACAGACACACACACACACACACACACACACACACACACTGGTTCCTCACATGTTCCTCCAGCTGCCCTGACGCTGCACCAGACACACACACACACACACACACACACACACACACACACACACGCTGGTTCCTCACATGTTCCTCTAGCTGCCCTGACGCTGCACCAGACACACACACACACACACACACACACACACACACACACACACACACACACACACACACACTGGTTCCTCACATGTTCCTCCAGCTGCCCTGACGCTGCACCAGACACACACACACACACACACACACACACACACACGCTGGTTCCTCACATGTTCCTCTAGCTGCCCTGACGCTGCACCAGACACACACACACACACACACACACACACACACACACTGGTTCCTCACATGTTCCTCCAGCTGCCCTGACGCTGCACCAGACACACACACACACACACACACACACACACACACACACACACACACACACACACTGGTTCCTCACATGTTCCTCCAGCTGCCCTGATGCTACACCAGACAGACACACACACACACACACACACACACACACACACTGGTTCCTCACATGTTCCTCCAGCTGCCCTGACGCTGCACCAGACACACACACACACACACACACACACACACACACACACACACACACACACACACTGGTTCCTCACATGTTCCTCCAGCTGCCCTGACGCTGCACCAGACACACACACACACACACACACACACACACACACGCTGGTTCCTCACATGTTCCTCTAGCTGCCCTGACGCTGCACCAGACACACACACACACACACACACACACACACACACACACACACAGGTTCCTCACATGTTCCTCCAGCTGCCCTGACGCTGCACCAGACACACACACACACACACACACACACACACACACACACACACACTGGTTCCTCACGTTCCTCCAGCTGCCCTGACGCTGCACCAGACACACACACACACACACACACACACACACACACACACAGGTTCCTCACATGTTCCTCCAGCTGCCCTGACGCTGCACCAGACACACACACACACACACACACACACACACACACACACACGCTGGTTCCTCACATGTTCCTCTAGCTGCCCTGACGCTGCACCAGACACACACACACACACACACACACACACACACACACACACACTGGTTCCTCACATGTTCCTCCAGCTGCCCTGATGCTACACCAGACAGACACACACACACACACACACACACACACACACACACACTGGTTCCTCACATGTTCCTCCAGCTGCCCTGACGCTGCACCAGACACACACACACACACACACACACACACACACACACACTGGTTCCTCACATGTTCCTCCAGCTGCCCTGACGCTGCACCAGACACACACACACACACACACACACACACACACGCTGGTTCCTCACATGTTCCTCTAGCTGCCCTGACGCTGCACCAGACACACACACACACACACACACACACACACACACACACACACACACACACACTGGTTCCTCACATGTTCCTCCAGCTGCCCTGACGCTGCACCAGACACACACACACACACACACACACACACACACACACGCTGGTTCCTCACATGTTCCTCTAGCTGCCCTGACGCTGCACCAGACACACACACACACACACACACACACACACACACACACACACACACACACACACACACTGGTTCCTCACATGTTCCTCCAGCTGCCCTGACGCTGCACCAGACACACACACACACACACACACACACACACACACACACACACACACACACACACACACACACACACACACACTGGTTCCTCACATGTTCCTCCAGCTGCCCTGATGCTACACCAGACAGACACACACACACACACACACACACACACACACACACACACTGGTTCCTCACATGTTCCTCCAGCTGCCCTGACGCTGCACCAGACACACACACACACACACACACACACACACACACACACACACACACACACACTGGTTCCTCACATGTTCCTCCAGCTGCCCTGACGCTGCACCAGACACACACACACACACACACACACACACACACACACACACACACACGCTGGTTCCTCACATGTTCCTCTAGCTGCCCTGACGCTGCACCAGACACACACACACACACACACACACACACACACACACACACACACACACAGGTTCCTCACATGTTCCTCCAGCTGCCCTGACGCTGCACCAGACACACACACACACACACACACACACACACACACTGGTTCCTCACGTTCCTCCAGCTGCCCTGACGCTGCACCAGACACACACACACACACACACACACACACACACACAGGTTCCTCACATGTTCCTCCAGCTGCCCTGACGCTGCACCAGACACACACACACACACACACACACACACACACACACGCTGGTTCCTCACATGTTCCTCTAGCTGCCCTGACGCTGCACCAGACACACACACACACACACACACACACACACACACACACACACACACACACTGGTTCCTCACATGTTCCTCCAGCTGCCCTGATGCTACACCAGACAGACACACACACACACACACACACACACACACACACTGGTTCCTCACATGTTCCTCCAGCTGCCCTGACGCTGCACCAGACACACACACACACACACACACACACACACACACACACACACACTGGTTCCTCACATGTTCCTCCAGCTGCCCTGACGCTGCACCAGACACACACACACACACACACACACACACACACACACACGCTGGTTCCTCACATGTTCCTCTAGCTGCCCTGACGCTGCACCAGACACACACACACACACACACACACACACACACTGGTTCCTCACATGTTCCTCCAGCTGCCCTGACGCTGCACCAGACACACACACACACACACACACACACACACACACACACACACACACACACACACACACTGGTTCCTCACATGTTCCTCCAGCTGCCCTGACGCTGCACCAGACACACACACACACACACACACACACACACACACACACACACTGGTTCCTCACATGTTCCTCCAGCTGCCCTGACGCTGCACCAGACACACACACACACACACACACACACACACACACACACACACACACACACACACACTGGTTCCTCACATGTTCCTCCAGCTGCCCTGACGCTGCACCAGACACACACACACACACGCTGGTTCCTCACATGTTCCTCTAGCTGCCCTGACGCTGCACCAGACACACACACACACACACACACACACACACACACTGGTTCCTCACGTTCCTCCAGCTGCCCTGACGCTGCACCAGACACACACACACACACACACACACACACACACACAGGTTCCTCACATGTTCCTCCAGCTGCCCTGACGCTGCACCAGACACACACACACACACACACACACACACACACACACACACACACACACACACACACTGGTTCCTCACATGTTCCTCCAGCTGCCCTGATGCTACACCAGACAGACACACACACACACACACACACACACACTGGTTCCTCACATGTTCCTCCAGCTGCCCTGACGCTGCACCAGACACACACACACACACACACACACACACACACACACACACACACTGGTTCCTCACATGTTCCTCCAGCTGCCCTGACGCTGCACCAGACACACACACACACACACACACACACACACACACACACACACACGCTGGTTCCTCACATGTTCCTCTAGCTGCCCTGACGCTGCACCAGACACACACACACACACACACACACACACACACACACACACACACACACTGGTTCCTCACATGTTCCTCCAGCTGCCCTGACGCTGCACCAGACACACACACACACACACACACACACACACACACACGCTGGTTCCTCACATGTTCCTCTAGCTGCCCTGACGCTGCACCAGACACACACACACACACACACACACACACACACACACACACACACACACACTGGTTCCTCACATGTTCCTCCAGCTGCCCTGACGCTGCACCAGACACACACACACACACACACACACACACACACACACACTGGTTCCTCACATGTTCCTCCAGCTGCCCTGACGCTGCACCAGACACACACACACACACACACACACACACACACACACACACGCTGGTTCCTCACATGTTCCTCTAGCTGCCCTGACGCTGCACCAGACACACACACACACACACACACACACACACACACACACACACAGGTTCCTCACATGTTCCTCCAGCTGCCCTGACGCTGCACCAGACACACACACACACACACACACACACACACACACACACACACAGGTTCCTCACATGTTCCTCCAGCTGCCCTGACGCTGCACCAGACACACACACACACACACACACACACACACACACTGGTTCCTCACATGTTCCTCCAGCTGCCCTGACGCTGCACCAGAGACAGGATCGACTGGCCCGTGTGTTTCGGATGCTCAACCTGCAACACAAACTCCTCTCAAACACATGACCACACACACCGCACTTCCTGCTGTTCAGGTTTACACACACTGAGGGAAGAGAGTGTAAGACACACACTTGTTTAATGGCTCCTTCGATGAGATCCGCGAGCAGAGGACTGGTGTAGGCCGAGAGGTTATCATCACCTACACACACAGGGCTCAGGTTATCCTGCTGTGGAACAGGTGTGTGTGTGTGTGTGTGTGTGTGTGTGTGTGTGTGTGAGTGTGATGGGGAGGTTTAGGGGTCGGGTCAGTATGTGAGTGTGTGTGAGTGAGTGTGTGTGTGTGTGTGTTATGGGGAGGTTTAGGGGTCTCGTCAGTGTGTGTGTGTGTGTGTGTGTGTGTGTGTGTGTTTGTTTTACCCAGGATGGCCTGATCCAGACTGAAATATGCCACAGCTTTCAGGTGCAGCATCGTCAGGTAACCCTGAAAACAAACAGAGTCCCACTGATTCCACTGACACGCGTTTACAAGCATCAGCACAGTCAACATGAGCCTCTATACTAGATATCTGAGAATCTGTCCATCCATCATCCATACACCTATCAATCCATCCATCATCCATCCATCATCCATCATCCATCCATCCATCCATCCATCCATCCATCCATCCATCCATCCATCCATGTGTTTGATAATGTTTGTGCAGTTCTGACCTCCAGCCACTCAGTGGCGCCAACATTCCCAAAGTCTCCCCCATCCCAGCTGACGAACAGCAGACTGCGTCTGGGGTGAAAGCCTGAAGAACATCAGACAGGTCAGTGTGTGTGTGTGTGTGTGTGTGTGTGTGTGTGTGTGTACACAGATGTGAGCGTCAAATTTCTGACACTTTAGCCACACCTGATCGTCTAGATGTAGGTTAAATAATGAAAATAACAATAACAAAAATTATTATAAAACTCTTTCTCAAAAGATGAGGATAAAATCGACTCCTCGTGACACGAGCCCTTTAACTGATGAGTGAAGGAGTGTGTTCACCGTTCTCCACCATGTTGCTGAAGGTTCTGGCCAGTTCCATCAGGAGGGCCGTTCCCACTCCAGACTTCACGGCTCCGGGGCCCCAAGAGTCCCTCTGGGCCCCGATAATGATATAGTGATCTGGCAGAGAGAAGCACTAGGGTTGGGTATCGTTTAAACTTTAACGATTCCTAATTTTGATTTCAATAAGGAAAAAAAGAAAGACAGATTTCATTCACATTTAGTCTTATTGCAAAACATGTAATTGTATGTGAAAGGTCCCAAAGTCTCGTTATGACCCCGGGGAGACCCGTCCTCTCAGGAGAACGCCAGAGACACTGTGATTTAAACAAGCTTTTAGTTGACTGGGTTTTATTTGGGGGTTTTAAAAATTGTATTGATTGTAAACTGTTTTATTATTTTGGTTGCACTTCGTGATTTTATCTGTAAAAAGCGCTCAATAAATAAACTTTACTTACTGAGGTTTAAAAACACTATAGACTAGCAGAACTAATATAAACTTCAGGCATTATTAAACACTCAGTAATTAAACAATCGCAACAGACACGACTGAACACAGATGTGACTGAAATAACTTTATCAATAAAACATACATTTCAAATATAGTTAGAGAAGTTATTCAGTGAAGAACGAGTGAGCTTTCTCTCTGTCTTCTGTAGTTTGATCAGTGTTATTATAGAGCAGGAATATTAATATTAGTGTTATTATAGAGCAGGAATATTAATATTAGTGTTATTATAGTGTTATTATAGTGTTATTATAGAGACGGCAGGAATATTAAATGCACGGATCTGATACACTGATACACATGAACACAGAAACCAGAGTCTCTCGCTGGTATGGGTTACAGCAGGGGTCTCCAACCTTTTTTCATCTGAGAGCTACTTTTTAAAAATGAAAGTGGCAGAGAGCTACTCATGTTATACAATACTTAAATCTCTTAAATTATGTCTCATAACTCTCATATTAACAACTATTCAAACTGTTTTAGACCTAAAAGAGTTTTTTCAGGCCTATATATGTCACCCTTAAATGTCAGACATAAAAAGATAAACCTCGCATATTTCAGCCTTTAGATCATTTTTATAAAAAGAATGAGTCAAAAAAGATAAATGACTGACATTTATAATGCACATTAGCTTATCTTTTATTATTAATAGTAAAATTCGGTCCGATTTTCCCGCGGCGTCTGTCGTTGCTATGCAACCATGCCCTGCGCTCTCCACAACGATAAAGAAGTTTTAGTGGCTAATGGATTCCCACCGCCGAGGAGCGCTTGCTGTAGCTCTGCTACACCCGTAGTGTTTGTGGTGCACCCCCATCCTTCATGTTGACTGAGCTTTCAATGTTGTTACGGAAAGGGTGAAGCTGATTGGTTGGTTCTTGTCACATGACCTGCGGTGCGTTTGCGGCATTCTGAAAAGTTGAGATTTTTCTGGAAAAAATTAGCGCGTCACTTCAATTATTTGAAACAACGAACTCGTGCGCGCAAAAGACGCGACATGTGAACGGCCTACTGGAAGCTCGCGAGCGACGTGTTGGAGACCCCTGGTTTAAAGTCATATTGAAATGAATCGATGAGATGAATCGAATTTTTAATTGTATAACAAGTATCCGATTCCTGACCTCAATATTAGATTTTTGATTCCCCACCCAAAGACACACAGACGACCAGTTTAACACACTCCTGTGTGGATCCTCTGCTCACACACTCTCAGCATGACGTACCGGGTTCGATTCTTCCCTCTATGGAGGCGAAGATGTTGTTGAGCAGAACCGGCTTCATGGTGTTGTAGACGGCCATCTTTACCCTGCGCTCGCCGGGCCCCGTGAAGCCCGGACCCAGAACACACTGAACATACGGCAACCGGCCCTGCCAACCCCGCGGACAATCGGCTCCGGACAGCTGACTGACACACACACACACACACACACACAGATAAATACATCTCATATGACCCTTACATCTGTGCATACACATATACGCACACACCCTCACACACACACACACACACACACAGATAAATACATCTCATATGACCCTTACATCTGTGCATACACATATAGGCCTACACACACACCCTCACACCCTCACACACACACACACACAGATAAATACATCTCATATGACCCTTACATCTGTGCATACACATATACGCACACACACACACACACACTCACTCACACACACACACACACACCTTAATACATCTCATATGACCCTTACATCTGTGTATACACATACACACGCACACTCTCTCACACACACACACACACACACACAGATAAATACATCTCAATGTCCTGGTCATAGTTCACATTGAGGACATTCATTTCATGAAACATGAGTGAGAAAAGGGGCGGGGCAGACCTCAGCAGTTTGGAAGCGACGTTGGCACTGATTGGCTGAGCAGGAATGATTGGCAGGCCTGAGGATTGGGTGGATGGGAACTGGGTGTGGTTAAACGAGGGAAACCCAGGTGTGAAGGGGTCGCCGGAGCCCAGGTGCACCTGACAGCAAACACAGCGCATGATTCATAAATGCTATGAGAATATCAATGTTTTTGGAGAATCTAAATGGGCCTGTAAAACGTTGGGTGTGACATGGAAAATAAAACAGATAAATAAAAGCATATACAAAAACTGCACATATAAATAAATACCCCATGAAGCGAAATATAACTTTTAAATATTCATGAGAAAAAGTGCATCATTAATGAGGAGTCAATACAGTTATTTTAATAAGAAAGAAATCTAGCAAATTTAAAGTCTTCAAAATTAAGGGGAAAATAATCTAAAATGTTTAAATCTATAAAACATTTTTGTAACTTCCCCCCCTTAAAATAGTATAAATATAATAGTATAATTAAAATAAAAAACTGAACACAAATATCACATGATGAGAAATGTGTTTTTTTAAACATTCTTATGAAAAAGTGTAAGTAATTGTAACAGTTTAAAATTAAATGTATCATTTTTATCAACTAAAGTTATTCTAATAATGAGTTTTTTTTAAATTGAAATTGTCAAAATGATCGGTAACACGTTATTACATGTAGTTACTAACAGTTAATTATGCATAATTACAAGTAACTAAACCAAACCCTAACTCTATATTAATATTTCTCAGTATTTATTTGAGCAAGAACAATGTAACAATGTCGCCTTAAAATAAAGTGTAACCAAATTATCATTTCAACTCTTAAAAATGAAGACTAATTAAGTAATTAACGAGACAGTAAGTTATTTTGATTGATCCTTTAAATCTAGAATGGGTTTTGGATCGGCTGTTCAAATTTTTATAAATTTTAGTTTTTAAAAACAAAAGAAAAGAGTAATAGAAATTCTGGCAAATGTATCATTTTATTAACTATAATTATTTTTAATCATTAAAAAAAAAAAGTAACTTAAAATAGAAACCAGTATAAAAATAATATAAAAGTGCACATAAATACCACAAAAAGAAAAAAAATATTTTTAAATACTTATTTAAAAAGTGCTAAGTAAAATTGTACGGTTTAAATATATATATATATATATATATATACATTTTGTACAAAAAAAAAATATTAAGAAAAGTCACATTTATCATTTCAACTCTTAAAAATGAGGACAAATTAAATAATTAACAAAAGTTATTTTGATTGAATCTAGATTGGTTTTTCAATCATTTTTGGATGGGCTGTTGCGTACGTGTTCGGAGATGACGGCGTTGCTATGGAGACCGAGTCGGCGTGGATCCTGGGGTACGTCGGCGGGGTCGGGGTAAATTAGGACGCCCACATGCCCCGCCTCCTGCGCAAGCCACACCTTCTCAGCGAAGCTCACGGCTCCGCCCACTCGCGCCACAGCGATGGAGCCGTTGAGGGAAACGCCCAACGCTCGCAGATCCTCGAAGTCCTGCCGACGCCCGTAGTTCACGTACACCACGCCTCCCTGCAACACACACACACACACACACCAAGACTAACACTTCATCACTTAATATTTTCAGTATTATAGACCCCTTTTCAGATAAGGTCCTTGCCAGTGTTGTGTGTAACTCATTACGAGTAACTTGAGTTACGTAATCAGATTACTTTTTCAAGTAACTAGTGAAGTAACGCATTACTTTTCAAAATATCTGAGTTACTTTTTCAAATAAGTAACGCAAGTTACTTTTTCACATTTATTGACTGACAGCTCTCCTGTCCCCATGTTGAGACAAATCGAAGGGCTGAGGCGGTGTGTGTGTGTGTGTGTGAACATGATGGTTACTGTAGTTCTAGACTAAATGTGAGCATGCACTTACTCATATCACTTACACAAAAATACTTTAAAAACTTTTGGCCAAAAATATTACTTTTTTTGTTATAAAACAAGCCCAGGTGAAAAAAGTAACGCAAAAGTAATGTAACGCATTACTTCTCTAAAAAAGTAACCAATTAACGCAATTAGTTACTTTTTTAACGGAGTAACGCAATATTGTAATGCATTAATTTTGAAAGTAACTTTCACACTGAGTCCGAAATTCTACTTTTTGAGATCTTCCTGCTGGAACGATTCCTCTTCATTTTTGCGTTGACTCTCGAGAACATTTTTTATACCTTCTGGATTTAATTTGTGGATTTTCTCTTTGAAACGGTTGTCAAAGTTTTTGGAAGTTTACTTTTTTTTTTTTTTTTTTTTTAAAGTATTTGATTATTCTTTCTTACCAGGTTCTTCAAAAAGTCTAGTCACAATGAATCACATAAATGTATATACGATCACAGATGATTCACAAAAAAATCACAATAGTTTAGAAAACGTTATGCACTAAAATTGCGAATTGGAGCCTGTCCTGCGTCGACCCTCGCAGCCAACAACACAACAGGACATTTAAAGCTCCGTATGAACCAGAATCAGTGCTGGTCTGTATTTTCCCACTGCAAAAAATGCTTTTCTTACTCAGTATTTTTGTCTTGTTTCCAGTGCAAATATTGAAAAACTCTTAAATCAAGATGCATTTACTAGATGAGTAAAATCACATAAGATATTATGTCCTGTTTTCTGGGGAAATAGATCAAAATGAAGTGAGTTTAAAAAAAGCAAAATGATCTGCCAATGGGGTCAGAAAAATGATCTTAATTCCCATTGGCAGATAATTTTGCTTTTTTGAGCATCAATATTCTTATCTTCATATATTAATAATAATCATAATCAGTTGTATTATGTATCTGTACTATTATGGTCTATGGAATACTCTCATCAGTGAAAGTACAGTATATATTTACAAATAATTTACAATGTAATATATCTCAGGTCAGACAGTTTTTGTTTAATTCTTATAAAGAGCAATGGCAATGGCAGGTGTTAAATAAGCCCAAATTGAGAAGTTATGTTCACTTTAAAATGATTACTCCACAGAGCCTTATGTCAAATGTTGGTTAACCAGATTACAGAGGTCTTTGTGTGCCCAGCTCAGAGCAGGGGTGTTGCCTTTGCAGATCGAGGTGGGGCGCTATAAAGGTGTCCCAGAAGAGGACAGATTATGTGTTTTGTGTGATTTAAGGGTCGTTGAGGATGAATGGCATTTTTTGTTTTTTTTTGTCCTGTATATCATGATTTAAGAATGGGTATGTTTGAGAGAATTCAACATAAAAAGCCTGATTTGTTTTGGATGACGGATGGGGATATGTTGAGCTGGCTCTTTGAAAATGAAATTTATAGTTTGGCTAGATATGTGGAAAAGGCGTGGAAACTTTATATCCTGACCTAAATTGACAGTGTTGTGTTTGTTTATATATTGTGAAAATGATGGTAATGTACTCTGTATGATGGTCATCTTCCTATGTACTTTGTATGATGGTCATCTTTCTATATTATGTTTGTTTTATGTCAATAGTGTCTTTTAAGCCTATTTGGGCTGGGCATGTAAGTGCAAGACACTTTAACAAAAAATTCAATTCAATTATTCTTTATTTTTATCCATAGTCATCTGTAATAACTGTATTTTGTGAATCATAGTGTTCTTGAATACGTGTGTGTGAGAGAGACTTTGGGACGAGCTAGACTGCATGAACAGGACACGCATCCCATGTTAACAGAAACACATGTTCCTCTGGTAATGTCAGTAACATATAAAACCGAACCTCTTTGTCCAGAGGAGCAGAGATGCTGGAATGAACACCTCTGTTTGTCCATTGTCTCTCCTATGTCTTCATATTATGATTAAAATAAATAAGAGATATCTTGGCAAAATAACTGGTTTCTGGTCCCGTGAATTAAACAACAACAGGGAAAAGCATGATTTATAAACCTACACATACAGTCTAACCAAATACTCAGACACCAGAGTGTGTGATCAGGACACTATAGTTCATTTCTGTAAGTGAGGAGTGCGAAATAAAGTAAACTGTGACATATTGAACACACTAACTCTTCATACAGAGACTACCAGTGACATTTATACACATTTGGGAGCAGAAATGATTGGGACACTTTGAGCTGATCATGTTTTGCTGAAGTGTGTTTTGTCTTTAATTAAGTTGGCTTGAGAAAGCCAACTTACTGATATTGTACTTAAACTTATTATTCTTCTGAGACTAAAAATTTCTATATGTAACTCCTCCTAGAGCTTTAACTCTACATACTCCAAACTCGGCTCAGACACTCAAACTTTTCTGACTAAGTGTGCTATCTATTTTCAGACTGATCGGACTTACGGTTTTCCTAAAAATGACGATCAAAACTCGAAAAAACTCATTCAAAAACTCCCATTGACTTACATTGGGGAGTTCTAAAAAATTCAAACCGACAAAAATTTAAATCTAAACACCTTGAAGACTAAACCAAACTGCCGTTCTATATACTATATGAGCCATTGAGACTCATTTAAACAAATAAACTCATCCATCTATCTACTTCAAACTACTTTAAACTATCTATCTATCTCTTTTTAACTAATCCATCTTTCTTTCTAACTTATCCATCTTTCTTTCTAATTAATCTATCTTTCTTTCTAACTAATCCATCTTTCTTTCTTTCTTTCTTTCTTTCTTTCTAATCTATCTATCTTTCTTTCTAACTTATTCATCTTTCTTTCTCTCTAATTAATCTATCTTTCTCTCTAACTAATCCATCTTTCTTTCTTTCTTTCTTTCTTTCTTTCTTTCTTTCTTTCTTTCTTTCTTTCTTTCTTTCTTTCTTTCTTTCTTTCTTTCTAACTAACTAATATTTCCTTCATTCTTTCTAACTAATCTATCTTTCTTTCTTTCTTTCTTTCTTTCTTTCTTTCTAACTACTCTCTTTCTTTCTTTCTTTCTTTCTTTCTAACCTTTTTATCTTTCTAACCTATCTTTCTTTCTTTCTTTCTAACTAATCTTTCCTTCATTCTTTTCTAACTGATCTTTCTTTCTTTCTTTCTTTCTTACTACTCTTTTTCTTTCTCTTTCTTTCTTTCTTTCTTTCTTTCTTTCTTTCTTTCTTTCTTTCTTTCTTTCTAACTTATCCATCTTTCTTTCTTTCTAATTAATCTATCTTTCTTTCTAACTAATCCATCTTTCTTTCTTTTGTTCTTTCTTTCTTTCTTTCTAACCTTTTTATCTTTCTAACCTATCTTTCTTTCTTTCTTACTAATCTTTCCTTCATTCTTTCTAACTAATCTTTCTCTTTCTTTCTTTTTCTTTCTTTCTTTCTTTCTTTCTTTCTTTCTTTCTTTCTTTCTTTCTAACTACTCTTTTTCTTTCTTTCTTTCTCTTTCTTTCTTTCTTTCTTTCTTTCTTTCTTTCTTTCTTTCTTTCTAACTTTCTTTCTAACTAACTAATCTTTCCTTCATTCTTTCTAACTAATCTTTCTCTCTTTCTTTCTTTCTAACTACTCTTTTTCTTTCTTTCTTTCTTTCTTTCTTTCTTTCTTTCTTTCTTTCTTTCTAACTAATCTTTCTTTCTAACCTTTTTATCTTTCTAACCTATCTTTCTTTCTTTCTAACTAACTAATCTTTCCTTCATTCTTTCTAACTAATCTTTTTCTTTCTTTCTTTCTTTCTTTCTAACTACTCTTTTTCTTTCTTTCTTTCTTTCTTTCTTTCTTTCTTTCTTTCTTTCTTTCGAACTAATCTTTCTTTCTAACCTTTTTATCTTTCTAACCTATCTTTCTTTCTTTCTTTGTGTTAAATAATGCCAAGATCATGCTAAGAACTCTATAAAAACTCCATAGTAACCATCTGTGACAACTAACCAACCACTCAAAATACTTTAAACTACTTTTAAATACTTTAAACTTCAAACTACTTTAAACTTCAAACTACTTCAAACTAATTTAAACTTCAAACTAATTTAAACTTCAAACTTCTTCAAACTTTCTGGTCCGACTTTATCAAGCCAACTTAAAGTTTGTCTCGACGAACTTTCGCATCTAGTTGCTAATGCTCTTTTTACACACAGACTGAACACAATGAAGCATTGCTTGGTGATTGGTTGAGCTAAACTGGTATTATCTAATTGTGTAGTTAAATTTAACAGCTGACAGATATTCAACATAATTCATGTGTGAGACAGTCTAACAGAAGGACGGACAAAACCAGTCAAATATCAACTGAGTTCTGCTCATATTTAATTACCATTTCCTAAACTATAGCGAATAAACTGATGTGAGGAGTGTGGAAGGAGTCTGAGTAAAGTTTTGGTTTGACTGTAAATGGAACACGCGTGCGCTAAGCAGGTTTATGAGCGGCGGTGGTCGTCATGGTTACCGTGGCTGTTCCCGTGGCGCTGTAGGCGCAGTATCCCTCGCTGTCTAACAGAATCTCTTCAAGCTCCGCCCCCTCAGAATCGACCAACCAGAGAGTGTTCCGCTGCGTCCTATAGGAGCAGAGCAGACGTATGATGCGTTAGTGCCCGCCCACTTTTTTAGCAGCATAGTATTTGACCAACATGGAATTTAAAAAAAAAGTCTTCATTAGAGCATTTTAAGCCATGAACCAGACCAACCAGCTACCAGGAGAATCACATGACCTTAATAGCTTTATGTCTGCATATAGAGAGTCATTTGACCTATCGGTAAGCCCCTCCCCTCCAACGCAGATGAGCCAATGGCAGTTGAGTATCACAGGGTTCGTAAGGACTTTTTTAAGCACTACTTTTTTGTTACTACAATCAATACAATTTAGGACTACAATCAGAGATCTCATTTATCAAACAATATCTTTCTTTATTATCTTTTCAATTCTAAAAAGGTAATAGATCAATAAACTAATAAAACAAAATGGTACAAATAAAGTGCAGCACAAGCAATGACTGCGGTAACTTTAACCACTGAAAGGATCCTATGACAAAGATATCGCTTTCCTTATTCTCATGAATATATGATGAGCTGAAGAATGAAAGCTGTATCATATACTCAGATATTAATGAGCAATATCACACTCATAGCCATGCGTAACGCCTCTATATCTGTATCAGACAGACTGCAGCTTTAATATTGTGCGAAAAGATTGTTTTATAAATAAAACACTAATTTCACATAAATTGCCGTTCAGTAATTCAAGCACTTTTCATTAAAATGACT
>NC_140218.1:1305586-1338086 GCF_951802725.1 Rutilus rutilus | reverse complement strand
CATGTGTGTGTGTGTGTGTGTGTGTGTGTGTTTAGCGTGTGTGTATGTGTTGGCATTGTAACTGCAGTGCAGGTGCGAATTTGCAGATGAATTCTGTTTGTCCTCGATGAACTTTCCTCAGCTGAGGTTTCCCTGAAACACACACACACACACACACTTCATTTAGCATTTTTGTGAGTGTTATTCTCCAGAATGGTTGTGTATGTAGTTACGGGCTGCATGATTAATCACAATAAAACTGAATTTTGTATGTGGCTCAGTGCGATTATCAAATGACAAAGGCAGTGATTGAATGAAATAAAAGTATGCGCTGCATGTTTCATAGTGAAGAACTGTGTGTTTATTTACACACTCCTGATCCAGTGATTCAGCCTCTGGCTTACAGTAAATGAGTTCGACTTCAACCCTTCAATGCATGAATGTTACAGCAATCATTATTACATATTTGGGTCTTTATATTCACATATTAATATTGGGTCTTTAGGTAATAATCATCATCTGTGTGTAAGACACTGCCACCTTGAGGAACAACGGTGAAGTGCACTATAATTATTGTTGTGCAGAAAAACAAATACTTACACTATTACTTCCCACCGGCCGCTAGAGACCCTATACACTATTTAAAATTAAAAAAAATGTAACCATTTTATAATTTAGTTTTTTCTTGTTATGGTTCATAAGGAATAGACCTTTAAAAAAATGAATGAGGGATTAGAATTATAAAAGCTGATGGTTCTCAGACTCTCTTCGGTTATCCTCTTGTCTTCTGTTATTTTGGGTTGCTGCTTTATTTATTACTCGTTTGCTTCATGTATGTATTTGTGAGCGTGTATTCTGTGTTTGTGTTCATTTCATGGCTTATTCTTTATTTACGTTGATGTTTTTTCTTATTTAGTTTTGAGTTGTAAACTTTATTTTTGTTAATAAATACTTTTTGATTCGCTTTTGTTCTCGTTGCCTCCCTCGTTTGTCGCAGCTCAGAGCCGGCCGTGATAGGAGGATAGTGAATGATGTCACAATATTCATAATTTAAATAATTCATGCGCAGAATAAAGGGGCGGGGCCTGGTTGAGTTAGTTAGTAGTGTGTTAAACTGGCGGTTCTAGTGAGTGGCGGGACATTTCCCAAACACACTGGAAGCAAGTTCTGTTGGGTGCAGTTCGCAACCTCACCACTAGATGACACTAATAATTACACACTGCACCTTTAAGCACTGGTTTAGCGTGAGTGTGTTTACCTGTTCTCTGAGCTCTTATTCGGCAGGTGAGGTGAATCTGTCGACACACAGCGGCGCTGGAGCACAAACAGTTCAAATACTGGACTAAAGACTCGTCAGGGTCCTCGTCACAGGTCTACACACACACGCACACACAGACACACACACACAGTGAGAGATCACAGGATCACAAATACTGGACTAAAGACTCGTCAGGGTCCTCGTCACAGGTCTACACACACACGCACACACACACACACACACACACACACACACACACACACAGTGAGAGATCACAGGATCACAAATACTGGACTAAAGACTCGTCAGGGTCCTCGTCACAGGTCTACACACACACGCACACACACACACACACACACAGACACACACACACAGTGAGAGATCACAGGATCACAAATTCTGGACTAAAGACTCGTCAGGGTCCTCGTCACAGGTCTACACACACACGCACACACACACGCAGTGAGAGATCACAGGATCACATGAAGGCGCTCATGTAAGTGTGTGTGTAGAGTTGAAACACTCACCATGTTGTATCCGCGTGTGTACACCTTGACATGACCTTTGACCCTGACGTGCCTCTGAAGCCCCTCCCACTGACCTGCATTCAACATCAGCAGATCGCAGACCGTTTCAGACGAGAACCAGACGTGAGCCTCACCAGAACCGTCCTCCACCGCCACCCTACACACACACACACACACACACACACACACACACACACACACAATTCACTTCACAACATGTTTCCATCATCATACTATCAGGGACTGATACTTGAAAAACTTAAAGGGATAGTTCACCCTAAAATGAAAGTTAGCCCATGATTTACTCTCCCTCAACTCATCCTCGGTGTGTATGACACTCTTCTGTCAGACGAACACAATCAGAGTTATATTATAAAATATCCTGCTCCTCCAAGCTTTAGAATGGCAGTGAATGGCACGTCTTATTATCAACTAAAATAACTAACTTCCTGCAGACGGCTGTACACACTGATTTACGCCAGAAGAGGAACACTTGACCCGACGCACAACGAAATGACGGCCGTCTGCAGGAAGTTAATATGTTAGTTGATAATGTTTTAAATATGGATATTTTTCTTACACAAATGCATCGCTTCACTTCAGAAGACCTTTATTAACCCCGTGTGGAGCAGTTTAATCATGGACAGATGCACTTTTATGGACATTCTAAAGCTTGGAGGAGCAGGACATTTTATAATATAACTCTGATTGTGTTCGTCTGACAGAAGAGTGTCATATACACCGAGGATGAGTTGAGGGAGAGTAAATCATGGGCTAACTTTCATTTTAAAGTGAACTATCCCTATCACTAACAGTGAACTATCCCTTTAAAAACATGTAAAAAAAAAAAAAATTCGGGGCGCAATGAAAAAATATTGTGTACATTAACAAGAAAGATCATTTTTATTTATACATTTTTTATTGATTAATTTATTCACACACACACACACACACACACACACACACACACACACACACACACACACACACACACACAAACTCACACTCACTCACCCTCCCTCCCTTCCTCCCTCCCTCCCTCACACACACACACTCACACTCACACACACACACACACACACACACACACACTCACTCACTCACTCACCCTCCCTCCCTTCCTCCCTCCCTCACACACACACACACACACACACTCACTCACCCTCCCTCACACACACACACACACACTCACTCACCCTCCCTCACACACACACACTCACTTCGCCTCAGCCTGAAACACTGAGCTGGTCGAGTCACATGGTGGGTGAGTTCGGCCACAGGACGTCTGTGGGGACAAGAACATCACGGGGTCACAAACACGACAGAAGCTGAGCGTTTAATTCAAAATCTCATTCATGTTACTCATCTGGGACTGGCTGTTAATCGAAGGTTTATGCTTTTGTTGAGCCATCTGTCAGCATTATTCTCAAATAATCGTGTTTAACCGCATAAATTATGGTGAAAAACTACATCACATAACTCAGATTCTCCACCAATCAGAGGATAAAAGCATGTGAAACGCACCAGAAGACTCCGCCCACTCCTATATATCTCAAGTATACTCAAATATTGGTGTGTATCTACATATTTACAGTATATGCATATTTTACAATTTCCTTGAATATATAATCATAGTTCTTCCCCTCATTAATTAAAGTCGTTAGGTTTACTGTCCTGTCGGTCAGTCTGATGTTCAAATACTTTTTTTGCTTCGAATCAAATCCTCAGAGCTGGTTTGGATCATGCCGTTTAACTCTTCAAAGACTAAAATCCCTACATAGTAAAATACTTCTGAAACAACAGGACCGGAAGGAATTCTGGGTAATCAGCCTAACAGAGCGATGACATCAGTACCTGTGTGAAGATGCTCCCGCAGAGAGAACACGTCCACTGCAGCCGCAGAGACAGCACACGCACCACGTGACCTTTGACCTGACCCTCCACCCCCCGCCGCGTCCTGGCCGACGCCCACTCGCCCAAGAGCATCATGGGAGGAGGAGCCTGAGACACACCTGACCTGCAGAGAGAAGGACGGAAGCCATCTCTGAAATCAAGCGTGAAAATATCACGTATTTATCGATAGGATTCATATCATGAAATCACCTTTTCACATTATTCATTCTAATTCTACTTCCTTAAAGTCATGACACTGAACTTTTATTCCCTGTTATAACGTACACTATAGTGCCAAAGGTTTTGGGACGTCTGCCTTTACATGCACATGAACTTTAATGACATCCCATTCTTAATCTGTAGAGAAAGAATAAATCGTTCATAATAACTAATAATATGTGCATTAGTGCAAAATAATGCAATATAACACAGAAAATAAAGAAATCATTCATAATAAAAACACAACAAGTGAAGCGCAAGTAAACACACTCACCCTGAACAGACTGAACTCAGATCAGTGACGCTCACACGGCTGATGGGGAGAGAGCGGCAGTACACGTTACACGCCCTGAAACACACACACACACACACACACACACACACACACACACACTCAAGTCAAGGTCGATTATTTGAGTTTTTCCACAAACACACTGTTTCAAAGCAGCTTTACAGAGTTACTGGGAAACGATGATACCATTCAAACATTTGTGGTAAGATTAAAAAAAAGATTCATCAAGGATACATTAAATTGATCAAAAGTGACAGTAAAGACATTTATAATGTTACATTATATATTCATTTATTAAATGCAAATAAATGCTGTTCTTAAATTCTGAAAAGAGTTTCACCATTTCCATAAAATATGAAACAGCACAACAGTTTTCAACATGGAAAATAATCAGAAATGTTTCTTGAGCAGCAATTTTTTATCAAATGTATTTCTACATAATCGGAGATCTCACTTATCAAACAATATCTTTATTATCTTTCAAAAAAAAAAAAAGTAACTAGATAAACAAAAATAAACTAATAAAACAAAAAGGTACAAATAAAGAGCAGCACAAGCAATGACTGTGGAAACTTTAACCACTGAAAGGATATTATGACAAAGATCATACTAAGACAATTTCAAAAAGTCAAATTCAAGCACTTTAACCTCCTTATACGAATGTTAATAACCTCTGAGCTGTGCTGTAGAGTGCAGGGGTGTCCACATTCCTACTGAACTGTTCAACCAATCAGTGAAAGTTTCAGACAATCAACTTTTTTAACAATAAACCCCTGTTAGATCAAGTGTGTGTGAAAGCCTCAGCGTCTGACCTGGACACTTTGCGCTGAACGTGGTGCATCTGCAGCGACGCTCCGGGGATCAGGCCGTGTGTGTACGGGCCGCACGACAGATCCAGATACACGTGGATCACATGACCTGGACACGCGGAGTCCTGGACGCTCAGACGCACCCTCAGGTCCTCGACGACGCTTGGATCTGGAGGATTACAGTGAAGCTCAAGCTGACTCACACACACAGATATTGTTTCAAATGTTAATGCACTTTAAAAAGTGAATGTCATTTCATTTCAATAAAAGATATGCTTGATTTGGTTTATATTTGCTTATTGCGCCCTCTTGTGGGCACAGGAGACAATACAGCACTGTTTCCTCTAACATTATTGCCTTTAGAATTCAAATATAATCCAAATTTTGCTCATATTTAAGAAAGAAATTTGAATTTAGCTTTTCAGCCATTTTAACAGCCCTTCTGCAGAGAGAGAAAAGGTGGAGGCGGAGCCAAACCTTTAGCGGCAGTCAGTGATTGGATCTTGGGTTTAGTTCCGCTGTCCTCCTGTAATGTGATTCGCTGAGCAACGACTCCATAAAAAGAGACGATCTCAGGGGCGGAGCTGTTAAAACACACAAAGCGTCTCTCAGTGACCGACTGAAGATGTGAACGTCTACAGATGTGCTTAGCTGTAGTGGATAATCGTCACCTGCTGTGAAGAACCTCAGATACGCTCATAAGCGCCGGAACATCTGACTGATCACACTGGAATACAAAAACAAACGTGTTTTATGTCAGCTAGTTGCTGAGGAAACATTTCTCAGTTTCGTTTAGTTTAACGTGATGTGCTAAACTGAAAGCATCTGTACCTGCTCGTCTGTTAGCGTGTCTGTTAGCGTGTGCAAGCGCCACTGCGGCTGCAGCAGGAGGGCGGGGCTACTGAGCTGTGAGACTCCGCCTCTCGCAGAAACCCCTGTGGCCTTTAACACACTCACATCCTGAGAGACAGGCAGAGAGATGACATCATTACTCGCAGTCATGTCATTCACACCTGTGTGACTTACTTCTGCATCTTGCAATGTATCTTTTTTTACGTTTCACGGAAGGACAGCCATACAGGTTTGGATCGACATGATAAAATGTGTAAATTATGACAGAATGATAATTTTTTGGTGTACTGTCCCTTTAACACATTGCTAACATTTTACTAGCATGATTTAAGACATTGCTAGCATGATTTAGCACATTGTTAACATGTTTTAACATTGCTAGCATGATTTAGCACGTTGCTAGTATGTTTCTAACATAATTTAATAAATTGTTAACATTATTCAGCACATTGTTAACATGTTTTAACATTATTTAACACATTAGCATGATTTAACACGTTGCTAGTAGGTTTTTAACATGAATTAACACATTGCTAACATGATTTGGTGTGTGCTAACATGATTTAGTATGTTGCCAACAAGATTTAACATGTTTCTAGCATGTTTCTTGCATAAATTTGCATATTGCTAACATCTTTAGCATGATGCCAACATGACTTAACACACTGCTAACATTTTACTAGCATGTTGCTAACATGACTTAACACATTATTAACATGTTTTAACATGTTGCTTGCATGATTTAACACATTGCTTACATGATTTTGCATTATTTAACACACTGCTGGCATATTCTTAACATGAATTAGCACCAAGCTTGATTTAGTATGTTGTTAACATGATTTAGTACATTGCTACTGCTTCTAGCATTATTTAGCATATTTTGCTAACATGTTTTAACGTTGCTAGCATGATTTAGTACATTGTTAGCATGATTTAGCACATTGTTAGCATGATTTAGTACATTGTTAGCATGATTTAGCACATTGTTAGCATGATTTAGTACATTATTAGCATGATTTAGCACATTGTTAGCATGATTTAGTACATTATTAGCATGATTTAATACATTGTTAGTGCTTCTAGCATGATTTAGCAGAAGAAGAACAGTCTAACAGTCTAATATCAGACACAGTAAAATGCCGGAGAAGAGCAAGTCGTACCGCAGTGTTGAGTGCGATTAATCTGTACACACACCCAGGATGAAGAACGGGGAACCAGCGAACACACAAGCCCATGAAGTGCAGCTCAATCTGCAAACACACACACACACACACACACACGCATCAGCAGATACACTAAAGGCCCGTTCACTATAACTATAAAGATAACGCTAAAGATATAGTTCTAAAAATTGTCCTCCATATAATAGCAGAGCTATAACGTTAAAGGTATGAGGAACGATATCGTTGGGATCACTTTCAGAGCGATTTTTTTCAAGCTGTCGAACAATAAAACACTGACAGCCAATCAGAATCCACTCGAATTTAAAGGGCATTTAAAATGGCAGAAGACATTGTACAGAAGATAATCGCAGAGGTCCAGAATATATAATCTAGTTATCATTATAGTTATCGTTATAGTTATCGTTCTTGGTGTGAACGCTAATATAGTTATAGTTATCGTTCTTGGTGTGAACGCTAATATAGTTAATCGTTATAGTTATCGTTCTTGGTGTGAACGCTAATATAGTTATAGTTATCGTTCTTGGTGTGAACGCTAATATAGTTATCTTTGTAGTTATCGTTCTTGGTGTGAACGCTAATATAGTTATAGTTATCGTTCTTGGTGTGAACGCTAATATAGTTATCGTTATAGTTATCGTTCTTGGTGTGAACGCTAATATAGTTATAGTTATCGTTCTTGGTGTGAACGCTAATATAGTTATAGTTATCGTTCTTGGTGTGAACGCTAATATAGTTATCGTTATAGTTATCGTTCTTGGTGTGAACGCTAATATAGTTATCGTTATAGTTATCGTTCTTGGTGTGAACGCTAATATAGTTATAGTTATCGTTCTTGGTGTGAACGCTAATATAGTTATCGTTCTTGGTGTGAACGCTAATATAGTTATAGTTATCATTCTTGGTGTGAACGCTAATATAGTTATAGTTATCGTTCTTGGTGTGAATCCTAATATAGTTATCGTTATAGTTATCGTTCTTGGTGTGAACGCTAATATAGTTATAGTTATCGTTCTTGGTGTGAACGCTAATATAGTTATCGTTCTTGGTGTGAACGCTAATATAGTTATAGTTATCGTTCTTGGTGTGAACGCTAATATAGTTATAGTTATCGTTCTTGGTGTGAATCCTAATATAGTTATCGTTATAGTTATCGTTCTTGGTGTGAACGCTAATATAGTTATAGTTATCGTTCTTGGTGTGAACGCTAATATAGTTATCTTTGTAGTTATCGTTCTTGGTGTGAACGCTAATATAGTTATAGTTATCGTTCTTGGTGTGAACGCTAATATATTTATAGTTATCGTTCTTGGTGTGAACGCTAATATAGTTATAGTTATCGTTCTTGGTGTGAACGCTAATATAGTTATAGTTATCGTTCTTGGTGTGAACGCTAATATAGTTCTCGTTATAGTTCTCGTTCTTGGTGTGAACGCTAATATAGTTATAGTTATCGTTCTTGGTGTGAACGCTAATATAGTTATAGTTATCGTTCTTGGTGTGAACGCTAATATAGTTATAGTTATCGTTCTTGGTGTGAACGCTAATATAGTTATCGTTATAGTTATCGTTCTTGGTGTGAACGCTAATATAGTTATAGTTATCGTTCTTGGTGTGAACGCTAATATAGTTATAGATATCGTTCTTGGTGTGAATCCTAATATAGTTATCGTTATAGTTATCGTTCTTGGTGTGAACGCTAATATAGTTATAGTTATCGTTCTTGGTGTGAACGCTAATATAGTTATAGTTATCGTTCTTGGTGTGAACGCTAATATAGTTATCTTTGTAGTTATCGTTCTTGTTGTGAACGCTAATATAGTTATCGTTATCGTTATTGGTGTGAACGCTAATATAGTTATCGTTATCGTTCTTGTTGTGAACGCTAATATAGTTATCGTTATCGTTCTTGTTGTGAACGCTAATATAGTTATCGTTATCGTTCTTGGAGTGAACGCTAATATAATTATAGTTATCGTTTTTGGTGTGAATGCTAATATAGTTATCGTTATCGTTCTTGGTGTGAACGCTAATATAGTTATAGTTATCGTTCTTGGTGTGAACGCTAATATAGTTATAGTTATCGTTCTTGGTGTGAACGCTAATATAGTTATAGTTATCGTTCTTGGTGTGAACGCTAATATAGTTATAGTTATCGTTCTTGGTGTGAACGCTAATATAGTTATCGTTATCGTTCTTGGTGTGAACGCTAATATAGTTATCGTTATCGTTATCGTTCTTGGTGTGAACGCTAATATAGTTATAGTTATCGTTCTTGGTGTGAACGCTAATATAGTTATAGTTATCGTTCTTGGTGTGAACGCTAATATAGTTATCGTTATCGTTCTTGGTGTGAACGCTAATATAGTTATCGTTATCGTTCTTGGTGTGAACGCTAATATAGTTATCGTTATCGTTCTTGGTGTGAACGCTAATATAGTTATAGTTATTGGTGTGAACGCTAATATAGTTATAGTTATCGTTATCGTTCTTGGTGTGAACGCTAATATAGTTATAGTTATAGTTATCGTTATTGGTGTGAACGGGCCTTAACACAACAGCTATGATGATAACTGCCGCTCCTGACCTTCCGAAGTCTTCCGTCTCGCTCCCGCTCCTGCATCCTGCAGTTCCTGGGGTCGTTCTCCCAGCGCTGAGCGTCTCCCAGACACACGGCTCGGCACACGAAGCCCAGCTGCAGTGTGTGTGTGTGTGTGAGACCCGCGCCGGAGCCGTTCTGGAGCCTCACGCCCTGCTTGCTCTCCAGCCGGAGGAGCAGACTCACACACGCCGCAGGGGTCAGAGGTCGTTCGGGTGCCGCACCAGGGGTCAGAGGTCGTTCGGACGCCACCGCAGGGGTCAGAGGTCGTTCGGACACCGCTGCAGAGGTTAGAGGTCGTTCGGGCACCGCAGCAGAGGTTAGAGGTCGTTCAGGCTCTGCCACAGGGGTCAGAGGTCGTTCAGACGCCGCAGCAGAGGTTAGAGGTAGTTCGGGCACCGCAGCAGAGGTTAGAGGTCGTTCGGGCACCGCAGCAGAGGTTAGAGGTCGTTCGGGCACCGCAGCAGAGGTTAGAGGTCGTTCGGGCTCTGCCGCAGGGGTCAGAGGTCGTTCAGACGCCGCAGCAGAGGTTAGAGGTCGTCCGGACGCCACTGCAGAGGTCAGAGGTCGTTCGGACGCCACCGCAGGGGTTAGAGGTCGTTCGGACACCGCCACAGGGGTCAGAGGGCGCCTGGGTCTCTGAGTGGTTTCTGACGTTCCTCCGTCACGCTCTCGTCTCTCTGACAGTCGGCGGCTCATGGCAGCAGACGGACTGATGATGGTCAGATCATCCACACGGAGCTGCAGATAAACCCTGCACACACACACACACACAGATAATTTTTTATTGCCATTTTTAGTCATTTTTTGTATTATTTTAAAAGCTTTAAAATTTTAAGCTTTAATTTATTTTAAAATTACTTTGAATGTATGAAATGTGATACTGTACATAAATATCTGCATGTGTGTGTGTTTAAGTGTGTGTGTTTAAGTGTGTGTGTGTGTGTGTGTGTGTGTGTGTGAGAGAGAGAGAGTGTGTGAATGTATGTGTACCTGCAGTGTTTAAGTGTGTGTTTGTGAGTGTGTGTGTGTGTGTTTGTGTGTGTGTGTGTGTGTCTGAGTGTGTGTAACTGCAGTGTGTTTCTGAGTACCTGCAGTGTTTGTGTGTGTGTGTGTGTACCTGCAGTGTTTGTGTGTGTGTGTGTGTACCTGCAGTGTTTGTGTATGATGTAACTTGGCTGATCCAGGTGTTTCCAGGAAGGGAAATTTGTCTTCATGAATCTCTCCATGACTAAAGTACACCGCCGCACACACACTAGACAGCCTACACACACACACACACACACACGTCAAGAAATAAGCCATGAGAGTTTCACTCAACAACCCTGAACATCTGTAAAAGTATTGAGCACATTTACATCCAATTAAAAGCGCAGTGAGTGATTTCTGAGAAACCCTTGAAAGTGGATCGGACCGACAACAAACTAGCAATTATTACAACATAAAAGTATATTAAAAAGTTAATTGTTTTTAATCAATTGACAGAACTACCAAAAATATACAATTACAAGCTAATTCAAAATATGAATTAAACTGAAATAAAATCTAAACTAATACTGCTGTCACATAAACACAGTAATATGTCATTTCTAATAATAATAGTCATGTTGAGCGTGAATGTGTGTGTGATTACCCTGCCAGGCAGTGTCGATGGCTCCTGATTGGCCGGTTTGGACACACACACAGTCGAGCGCGTGCGTCTGGTCTCGGAGCTGCAGCGTGGCACGGGTCGAGTCCAGCTCCAGAACCCCCAGTAACAGCAGCGGCTCCAGGTGTGTGAGCGGCTCCGAGTGTGTGTGTGTGAGCGGCTCCGAGTGTGTGTGTGTGAGCGGGACCTGGAGAGCGGACCAGGACAGTGAAGCGTTCAGCTCCACTGACGTCATGTGACCCGCTGAGGGAGGGAGGAGAGACGACAGAGAGAGACACGCCCACACCTCGCGGCTCATCCAATCACACACCTCCCTCACTGACCACAGCGCCACCGACGGCCAGCTCACACAGTACTGACACACAGAGAGAGAGAGAGAGAGAGAGAGAGAGAGAGAGAGAGAGACATGCACACAGAGAGACACACACACACAGAGAATGAGACACACACACACACAGGAAATGAGACACACACACACACACACACACACAATATTTCCGTCAGCATTTAAAACAACAGGAAATATGTTTGCAGAATGAATGCCACATTTTCCATAATCAGTTTTTTTTTAATAAACACAACTGAACAAGAATAAGGTAATGATCAAATAATTAACATTAATTGTGCAAAATGCATGTTTACGCAACGATTTATATAAATGATTTTAATATACTGCTACGGTGATCATAGGGTGTGGTAACAGAGTATGTGTATGTATGTTACCATGGTAACAGCATGTGTGGTAATAGGGTATGTGTTACCATTGTGACAGAGTATGTGAGTATGTTACTATGGTAAAGGTATGTGTGGATGTTACTATGGTAACAGTGTATGTGTGAGTGGTGTTATCGTGGTAACGCATTATGTGTGGGTTATACCGTGTAACGGTATGTGTGAATATTACTGTGGTAACGGTAAGTGTGTATGTTACCATGGTACCGGCTTAAGTTGGTGTTACTGTGGTAATAGGGTATGTGTGAGTGTGTTACCTTGGTAACAGTGTATGTGTGTATGTATGTTACCATGGTAACAGTATGTGTGTGTGTTACTGTGGTAACAAGGTATGTGTGTGTGTTACCATGGTTCCGGCATGAGTGGGTGTTACCGTGGTAACAGAGTATGTGTGGGCGTATCACCGTGGCAACAGGGTATGTATGTGTTACCATAGTTCCGGCATGAGTGGGTGTTACCGTGGTAACAGAGTATGTGTGGGCGTATCACCGTGGTAACAGGGTATGTATGTGTTACCATAGTAACAGTATGTGTGGGTGTTACTGTGGCAATATGTATGTGAGTGTGTTACCATGTTAAAAAGGTGTGTGTGTGTATGTTACTGTGACAACAGGGTATGTGTGGGTATGTTACCGTGGTAACACAGTATGTGTGTATGTATGTTACCGTGGTAACGTCAACTGTGGGTGTTACTGAAGAAACGGTATGTGTGGGTGTTACTGTGGTAACAGGGTGAGTGTGTGTGTGTGTGTGTGTGTGTGTGTGTGTGTGTGTGTGTGTGTGTGTGTGTGTGTGTGTGTGTGTGTGTGTGTGTGTGTGTGTGTTACCGTGGTAACAGGGCACTGGTGCGGTTCCTGTATCATCTCTCTGTAAATGTTCCTCTTTTTCTGTGTCTTCTGTTCAGCCTCACACACAAAGTCCAACAGCCGTGCGGCGACCACACACACTTGCCCCGCTCTCACCCATCGCGGACACAACCTGACACACACACACACACACACACCATACGCCACAGTGTTTGAGGTACAGCAGCACGAAAATATAATTGTGATTTCTAAGACATAAATAAGAAATAGAAAAAGGAATTTTATTTTACAGTATAACCATAAACCGACAATACTAATATGTATAACTGTGTTCATTTCTTCATTTTTCAAATGCAAACCACCAAGCTTTTATTTCGACGGAGAAACCGCGGGGACCTTAAAGCTTCTCTTTTGTTGATACGAGCTTCTCATTGCAAATATAGCGACTGGAACTGGAAGTGTTTACTGTGAACAGAGAGGCTGAGAACACTGGATCACGAGCTGCTCGCGTGTAGACGCACACAGTGCTCTGCTTCACTCTGAAACACACAGCGCACACACTTCACACACTCTGAAACACACAGTGCACACACTTCACACACTCTGAAACACACAGCGCAAACACTGACTGATATTTGATCATCGCACTAAAGGGCCGTCCACACTAAGAACGATAACTATAAAGATAACTATAACGATAACTATATTTGCGTCCTCACCAACGAACGATAACATTCTGTTTATTCTAAGCTTGCGCGCTGTGATTTCGTCACTGAACATGTTTTTGCAGTTCTTGTTGCACTTACAGGCTTTAACCAGCAGATGTCCTCAGCATGCTGTGTTTCGAGTGAATCTAGCTAGTGTATTCGATATAATCTAACAGTGAATTCAGCTGACGGAGTCAATATAGTGGAATAAAACACCACCTAGTCTTTTTCAACGCAACTGCAGAGGAAGCCAGACATGTCGAAACAAGCGCTGATACCGGAGGTAATACTTATCACCATTTGTTCAGTGGGAATGAACGATTGTTTTCCACATCCATTTTCTTGTACAGGGGCTTGACTTTCTGCACCTCGGCGATTATCTTCTCCGCAATGTCGTCTGCCATTTTAAATGTGCGAGCTTCAATTAGAATGGATTCTGATTGGCTGTCAGTGTTTTATCGTTCAAAAGCTGGAAACAATCGTTCTGAAAGTGATCCCGATGATATTGTTCCTCATATCTTTATCGTTATCTTTATAGTTACCGTTCTTGGTGTGAACTGCCCTTAAGCCGCATCGCGTTTCACAGGGTTCCCACACCTCGGTTAACTTCAAATTCAAGGACTTTCCAGGTCCAATACCCTCAAGCTCAAGGACTTAATGTGGGACACATTTCAAGTGAGAGCAAGGTTACCTTGTAAGATACATTTTTACAGTTTTGTGCACGTGAACGTCATGGCAACGCACAACACAAAGTACCTCACGCGGGAAACACGTAACGTAACGCATAAATGCGCGTAACTAGCGTAAATCAAGCAAGCTAGTGCGCATAGGCCACGAAGTGTTGGCGAAACAACACATTAGCGGAGCGGAGGGAATAATATGGAATTTTTTTCTTGCACAAAATAAATTCAAGCACTTTCAAGGACCTGTCTCTCTGTGTGTGTGTTTATTTTCCAGGGCCTTGACTTTTTATTTTTCAGATTCACAAACTTTCATGGATTTCAAGGACCCGTGGGAACACAGATTTCAGTTTGCTAAATCGAGCCCTAATTTGATTCGTTCTTTAAAACTCTGTTAAACGGTGCGGTGTGTGTGTGTGTGTGTGTGTGTGTGTGTGTGTGTGTGTGTGGTGGTCGTCACCTCTCGCTCACGGCGTTATGGCAGTAGCAGAGCCACAGATACTGCGACACACCCAGATTCCTCTCCAGCAGGAGGCGCTGCAGCGGCCCATGTGACCCCGACGGCTCGACCTCTGACCTCAGGCGGCTGGAGCGTGACCCCGACGGCTCGACCTCTGACCTCAGGCGGCTGAAGGCGCTGATCTGCACGCTGGAGCGCAGGCACGCGCACAGCACGACTCGCGGAGCGAACGGGGAAGCGTGGTACGTGAAGTGGACGTTGTGAAGCTGCGGAAAAAAGGCAAAAATAAAATTTAAAAAATACAGTGCATGTTCACAATAACAGTTTAAATACATAAAAGAATGATTTAAACAGTTTTACATCTGATATACACATTCAGATTAAATATGCCACTCTCATTAATGGAGTTAAGCTCTTAAATTACAGGAAATCATTACAGAGAAGTTACAACATTTTCAATATTCTAGTAAATAGAAATATTTGTAGTGGATGCGATGCGTCCGAACACTTTTCCTGAGGCGTGCTGTGCGTTAATGTTTGCTTAGCGCATGCTAACGGCAGAACTCGTGATCTGAGGAAATATTTACACACAAATAATGATCAATAATGCACAAACTGCTTCCATTACAAATATAAAGCAATTAAAAACACTATTGGGCAAGTCTTGCGCAGGTTCTGGCGTTCGCACGCTTTTATAACTCTGAATATTTTTTTAGCGTACGCCATTTTTGACATCACACTCACCTGAATCTCCGCCCCCGGCCTCAAGCCGCCGCCCCATTTCTGAGCCGGCTGATAGGCCAGGCAAAGCCCCACCTGTCTGTCAATCTCATAAAGCCCCGCCTCTGCGTTCAAAATCTTCGTGACTGTACCCTGTCAATCAAACACACTGTTACAGGACAGGTCAAAGGTCACACCGTTTGATTCTCTTTACGAATATGAAATATAAGTATCCTGCTTTACCAAATGTCAAGTATTTTAATTATTTTATCTGTTTTATTCTTTAAAATCATGTTATTTCCAATTAAAATACAAATAGGAAAGACAATGAGTTAAAAATGGTAAACAGTAGTTACGCACTTATATAAAATGTATATTTTATAGTAGAGATGCACAATTGTGCGATTTTTCTGATAAAAAATGTTTGCTCTGCTTGTTTGTAGGGCTGCACAATTTGACTAAAGTTTTGTGATTATATATCAATATGGCTATAAAATAATAATAATAATAATAATAATAATGAAATTACTGAATTAAAAAAATAATACAGCAAATACTAATTTAAGGTCAATTCTAATATTTTAATATAATAGTGTAATAGAGTATTAAAGAAAAATCACTATGAAACACAGAGCAAGAGCATATGCAGCCCTGTGAGATCATCACAGCAAATCATATTTTAAATTCAGTTTTATTCTGATTATTCGTGCAGAAATATTTTATAATATATTTGTGTTTATATCTATAATTATTTTTAACCCAAGTTTTAATTTATCATATGCAAATGCTTTAATTTCCTTTGTTTGTAAAAAAAAAAAACACATATTTGAATGTATAAAAACACATTAATTCCACTTTAATTCTCCATTGTTGCGGCTCCTCTCTTCCCAGTCTGTCAGTAACGCTCTGTTTACTTCCTGTCTCTATGCAGCCCCTCCTTCTGAAAAGCACACTGTGCTCTGATTGGTCGGCTGGAGCAGTGTGTTGTGATTGGTCGAGTGTGTTTGGGAAATGTCCCGCCCCTTTCCATAACCGCCAGTTTAACACACTACTAACTAACTCAACCAGGCCCCGCCCCTTTATTCTGCATATGAATTATTATAATGGGGAATATTGAGAAGTGTTCGTTCCCGGAAGAAACTCAAGATACAATGGAGGCGTTTCAGGAGTTCAGGAACACTGACACTGATATAGAGAAGAACTCAACATTACACACGAAACACAGATGAACAGTTCAGTTGTGTAGTTTTTGCTGAGCCTCACCTTGAAGCTGATGAGTGTGGAGCGTTTGACTCTGACTGAGGGGGCGGAGCTTGACGCTGTACCTGGCGGCAGGTGTGTGTGTGTGTGCGTGTCTGTGTGTGTCTCTGGTTGTTCTGAGCTCTCGTGCGGATGAAGACGTGACTGGCAGCTGTCGGACAACACACGCCGTCCCTCCAGACCCTGCAGTGAACACACACGCAGAGACGACATCCACACGCTCTGGCCCACACACACACACTGCCTCCAGTACTGATGCTTGGCTTCCTGCAGACGGAAGTTAAATGAAAGGTTCATCAGACTGTAACTCAACAGAAAGTGTGTTTTCTTGCCATTATTTTGTTCACATTCATGTTGGACAGCACAACTGGGCCCTCGCGTTCTGTAACACATCTTTCCCTCGCGGGTCAAAATGACCCAAAGCCCTAAAATTATCCTAAAATTATCCTAAAATTATCCTTTTTTATTTATTTTTTGTCCAGAAAGCTTATTTTATTTCATTTTTATAATATTTTAATACATTTTTTGGAAGATTTTTTTTATTTATTATTTACCTTTAAATTACTAGATTTAATCAATAAATAATAAATAAATAGTAATTTAAGCACATTCCTCACATTCTTTCAACTCAAATTCAAAATAACTCACAATTTCATGCATAACCCTTTTAATTCAGCTCTAAATATCTTACATTGTGTGTCTTTGCCGACCTCTTGTGGAAGAATAATAATATAACATGATATTTCATGACTCTAGATTCAGTGTGCGTTCAGATACACATGCAGACATAATACAATAATTTTTTGGTAAAGTTTGTGCATTTTTATGTTTTTCTATGTGAACTGAAGCATTCCTCACATTCCATTCATTCCTAAGGGGGTCAGATCGTCCCGAGACGGAAGGATTTGTTACTTCTTTTATATTTCAACCACAAAACTCCTCGAATCCATTCAATTTGTTTGTGTATTCGTGGTTCAAATTCGACGAAAGTCCTGGGGTCTTGGACCGCTCTGATGAACACTCTATTTGTTTTGGTGGAAATGACCCGAGGAAGGATGATGATGTATGTGTGTGCCTTAATCCTCTTAAACACTGACCGTGATGAAGACGGGCACTGAAGATCCTCCTTCACTGAGGATGAGGCAGAAGAAGCGTTTCCCAGCGATCAGCAGCAGCGGACAGACCACGCTCACCTGCCCGCGGACACACACATACACCTGATCCTCACACCTGACACACACACACACACAACTCGCCATTAATCCACAATCACCATTTCTTATCATTAAAATACAATCACCCACAATTCTGAAGAGACAACTAAACAAAATAACATTTCATTATATGAGGTTAATTTGAATGAATAATCTTTCAAAATAATCTCTTGAGTGAATGATTCAATGACTCACTCAATGACTTCACTTGTTTCATTACTGAATGAATCAGTATTTTTGAATGACTCTCTTGAGTGAATGATTCAATGACAAACACATGTTAACAGTCACTTGTCTAAATAAATGTACACCGCCTACTGATGTAATGACGTAAATTTTACGTTATTTGAAGCGCCAAGTTACTGTTAAAAGGTGATTTACTCTATTTTAATCGCTGCCATAGACATCATTGCTTATATCCAAATTCCGAACTATAAACGTTCATCCCACACCTCTGCCTCAGAAGTTCAGCCGCCCGCGTCACACTCATGACCTCACTCAGGGTTCCTCCGGGGTCAAAGGCCATGGCCTCCAGGGTCAAGCACACTGGAGAGTCGATCAGCTCTAGATAGCCCGCATCAGGTGCATTCTGGGGGATGTAGTTCCATGTGGGAAACAGCATCAGCCTCCCCAACCAGAGACAAGACGACGTCAGCATCTGGACGACAAACAACATCTTCAGTGTCACATGATCCTTCCAATTGGCTGTATCTCTACATCAGACGGGTTGCAGCGTTGATTTTGTATGAAAAGATTGCTTTATCAATCAAATTAAACACTAATTTCACATATATTGCCTTTCAATAATTCAAGCACTTTTCAAGTACCTTTCATAAATATGGCTGTTTTCAGGACTTCAATTTCAAAACGTCAAATTCAAGCACTTTAAGCACCTTGTACGAACCAAGTTCTAATATGCTGATTCGCTGCTCAAGGAACATTTCTGATTATTATCGATGTCGAAAACGTGTTCACGTGTAACACTCACCATACAGGACACACTCCCTCCAGCGTCTCTCACCCGCCACAACCCGTCACTCGACCCGCTGGCCCGCCCGTCACACAGAAAGCCAATCAGAAGCAGGTTGTCGCGTGGGAGTGGCTTGTGTTCAGGCAGCATTAGCTCCGCCCCCCTGGCGCTCTCCCTGTAGTGGGCGGAGCTCCAGCTGAGGCTGCTAAAGCAAGGGGTTCTCTGCTCACGCTTCAGCTCCGACACCGACACACACCTGAGAGGAAATCAAGAGATTTACCATGGACACACTGCAAAACACGCTTTTCTTACTCAGTGTTTTTGACTTGTTTCCGGTCCAAATATCTAAAAATGCTTAAATCAAGATGCATTTACTAGATGAGTAAAATGATATAAGATATTAAATCTTGTTTTCCGGAGAAATTAATCAAAATGAAGTGAGTTGATGCTTAAAAAAAGCAAAATGATCTGCCAGTTGGTCAGAAAAATTATCTTAATTCACACAGAAACAACATTATTTTTCTCCCCATTGGCAGATCATTTTACTTGTTTTAAGCAAAAACTCGCTTCATTTGAATTAATTCCCCCAGAAAACAAGACTTAATATCTTATAGCATTTTACTACTTTAGTAAATGCATCTTGATTTAAGAAACGTTTGATATTTGGACTGGAAACCAGACAAAAACACTGAGTAAGAAAAGCTTGCTTCGCGCCCGTGCGCATTTTAGTTTCGCTTTCAAATTAGCGGCAATTCAGCGGCGGATAGCTTAAATTGCTCTTTATAAGGCACTCTCGTGATGAATGAAATCTGACTCCTGTTGCTGATCTTTGCTGTGATTCTCGTTCGGCTCTCGATTTATCAAGCAGTCACGTTCAGTTTTTAACTGTAGTGTCTGTTCTCTAACTGAACTAAATGATTTTATATTTAAAAGCAAATCGACAGTGGTGGGCAAGTGATGAAACCAGTGTTGCTTCTGAACACCGTGTAACACCGTCAACACCGACTAGCGTAGCGAGGCTATATTGACTGTTTTTCTTCTGTTTCACCAGAGAAAATAGTTCCAAACAAAGATCTTTTGTGAGAATTGCGCATCTCACAGCAACACGAGTGAACGACTCGTTTTAATTAATGACTCAATGCCTCACTCATTAAGACGGTCAGCTGCTGCCACCTACTGGTGGTTTATTATGTTATGTTGTTATATTAATATAATTCTTTCCAACGTTTCTTATTTGTATATTCAAAAATATTTAAAACAATCTCATTACATTATAATTTTTCAATGTAAATGATTTAATTTGATCAGCCGTACCTAGGGTAACAGCCCTATATTGATCAAATGTAGGAATTTAAACTGAAAGATGAAGCATACATTTAATAAGATTAGGGGGGGGAATACATATTTGACTTACACCAGTCATACACATAAAATACATATGCAAAACATATTTTTCAGTTTTTGACTGGAATCATGTTTTTTTGTACTGTCCTTATTTATAAAAAATAACATAAAAATAAAAAGCCCTTTAAAGGTGCAGATATGACAATATGCAGATTTAAATATATCAAAGCTGATTGAACACTGATGAGAATATTGCTTCAGAATAAATTATATTTACAACACAGTTGTAAAAAGCAACCTTTTTACTCTGTTCTGTGTACGTGTGCAGTCAACACTTGTATGCTGCATTAGTCGAGCTGGACACACACACACACACACACACACACACACACACACACACACACACACACCTGTAGCTGACGGGCAGATCCGAGCCGACGGCTCTCTGGACCTTCGACACCACAGCCAGCGACAGACGGACCACAGACACACCGAGAGACGAGTCGAGGAGCGGGTAGAGCTGCTGTCTCACACACTCGAACACCTCAGACAGCCAGCGCTGATCCTGAAACACACACACACACACACACACACACATCATCATCACCTCGAACACCTCAGCCAGCGCTGATCCTGAAACACACACACTGTCTATCTGTCTGTCTATCTATCTATCTGTCTATCTATCTATCTATCTATCTATCTATCTATCTATCTATATATTAATCTATCTGTCTGTCTGTTTGTCTATCTATTGTCTGTCTATCTATCTATCTATCTATCTATCTGTATATCTATATATTAATCTGTCTGTCTGTCTGTCTGTCTATCTATTAATCTATCTGTCTGTCTATCTATTGTCTGTCTGTCTATCTATCTATATATTAATCTGTCTGTCTGTCTATCTCTCTATCTATCTATCGATCTCTCTATCTATATGTCTGTCTATCTGTAATTGTTATGGAATCACGTTTTAGCCACATAAGAAAAAAATAATGCTTTGGTAAACTGTAATTATTACATTACAAGTATAAATAATAAAATATTAAGCTAAAATGATGACTTAAAAAGTCGAAATTATGACATACTAAGTCATGACATACTAATGTCGAAATTATTACTGTCTGTGTGATAATTATGTATTTTTATGCCCATAATTTAGACCATACGTGTCAAAATGTGGCTTTTAATGACAGTTATGATGTTTTGTGTCAAATTTCAACTTTTATTGACGTCATAATTTCAACTTATTGCATAATTATGATTTACAAAAAACAGATAACCAATACAAAAGTATAAACAACTGACATAGAGCTCAGTGTGTGTGTGTGTGTGTGTGTGTGTGTGTGTGTGTGTGTGTGTGTGTGTGTGTGTGTGTATAAACAAAGTGAAACAGATGTACCGCTCTGCTGTGGTTTTTAAAGTGCTTTAGAAACTCCTCCATCCGTCTACACAAGCACGCACTTCCGCGGTGACTGTCGCATTAAAATAAACTAAAATATAAGAGCAAAAATACTAATATTTACGGCGATCGCCACTTAAGATGCGCGCGCTGAACCAGTCCGCTCTTCTTCAGCGCGTGCGTGTGAGGTCACGTGGATCGGGGTGCGCGCTGCTGCGCCTCCACGTTGAGCGGAGAAACATTACAGCAGAAACACTTTAAACAATCTGTAGGTGTTTGCGTTTTATTTTCTTGATCATAAACAAGCGTTTAAGGTAACGCTTTAGCCGCTGCAAGAAAACAAACCATAAAATCATTCCCGGCATTTATATACAAACGTTCCTGTGTTGGGTATGGACAAAAGCGAAGGGATTTCAAACGTGTGGTTTATATCATTTGTATTATATTATAATTGATCATTATTGTAATAATTTAGATTATAATTTATATTTTTAAATGGTCAATACGTTCGTTGTTGTGAGTTCAGTTTACAAACATTCGAACCGCTGAGGGTTTCAGTCCGCCAATCAGCTCTACGGATCCCTGGGGGGGCGTTCGATGATTGGACGACTCCATTCACAAGCTGGACCAATCAGGCGCCGAGTCCAGGGTGCCGTATGTTATGTGCGTCACGCAGACACGCAGCATAAGGAATCACGTGGGAGACACAGAACTGAGGAGAGGCTCGCGCTGTTCTACTGAGAAGAAAGAAAAGGTTTGTTCGGTTTGAAAACTACATTTTAAATCGATTTTAACATGTATTTTCGTGTTTAAACGTGTGCGGTACTATAATGCCGCACGTACGATATTAAAACTAGACGCGGACTGCGATTTAAAGAGGTTTTAGACGGTTTGCGTGAGTCCGCGCGCGCTTGTGTTGTGTACTGTAACCGGAGCGCGCGCGCAGTTACCGTGTTTTAACGGGGATTCGGGTCAGTAACGGCGCTCTCAGACCCGTTTCACGCGTGTATCGAGTTAATCTCGGGTTTATGGATGATATAATGTGTTTGGAGAGAGAAATCAGGGAGGGGGTGGGGGTGCATAGAAGGAAATAGGCGGGAAAGAAAATGGAGGAATCTTTGTTCAACAAAAGCCTCCGACCGACTAACAACAAAAGTGTTTTAAAACATTTAAATTCGCCATTTTCGAGCCAGAACTAATTTACGCATGCGTGCATTTCAAAGCAACTTTTTTTTATTTAAATGCATTTATTTCATTTTTGTGAATTGAATTTTCATGCAATGCGTTTTCAGCGAATAAAAATTAAATACTTAAATACGTTGAATAGTATTAAAAATAAGTTGCATTGAAATGCGTGCATAGATCAGTTCTGGTTGAAAATGCACGAATTTTACGCTCAAACTAATTTAAATGTTTATATTATAAATAGCATGTTGTTTTTTAAAAGTAAATAAAATAATTTGACTTGTGAAATGACGGATATCCGATATAGTGCTTATATTTCACAAGTTAAAATGTTTTATTTACTTTCAAAACCAACATGCTATGTGTAATATAAAACGTTTACAGAGTTAAATTCGTGCATTTTAAGCCAGAGCTAATCTATGCGTGCATGTATTTCAATAAAACTTATTTTTAAATCTATTTAATGTGTAACATGCTATTTATAATATAAAAACATTTAAAAATGTTACAGTTTAGATTTGGGTGTTTTAGCCAGAGCTGATATTGCATGCATTTCAATGCAACTTATTTTTAATGCTATTCAATGTATTTGAGCATTTAATGACTGATATCCAGTGTAATGCAATTGAAGTAGGCCTATTTGAAATCAAAACATGCTATATTAACAGATTGTATAAATGCCAAAATTATTCTAGTCAATATTAATCAATCTCTGCCAAATGCTCCTGATGTATTCATGTATTTAATGCTTGATTTTCAGTAGCGCTGTGTGTTTTCTGTCAGTGGATCAGCCATGGTGAAAGGAGACGTGAACAAACCCAAGGGAAAGACGTCTGCGTACGCGTACTTCGTGCAGACGTCCCGCGACGAGCACAAACGCAAGAGTCCCGACGTGCCCATCAACTTCTCCGAGTTCTCCAAGAGATGCTCCGAGAGATGGAGGGTGAGCAATCCGTGTCTGTGTCTCGCGCTCGTGTGTCGTTGAATCATCCGCTTAACCTTCTGTCTGTCGCCCCGCAGGCGCTGAGCGCGGCAGAGAAGAGCCGGTTTGAAGACCTCGCTAAAGTGGATAAGGTCCGCTACGACAAGGAGATGAAGACCTATGTGCCGCCCAAAGGCGTGGGGAAGACGGGGAGGAAGAAGAAAGACCCGAATGCCCCCAAGCGCCCGCCGTACGTCCCGCGCGCGCGCACACATCGCATGCTAACATGCTCTTCTCAGTGATTTCTAACAGGTTTTTCTGTTTTGCGCAGGTCTGCCTTCTTCGTCTTTTGCGCGGAGTATCGGCCGACGATAAAGAGTGAAAACCCCGGTCTGTCCATCGGAGAAACCGCGAAGAAACTGGGAGAGCGGTGGTCGAAACAGAGCGTCAAAGACCGCGCGCCGTTCGAGCAGAAGGCCGCCAAACTGCGCGAGAAATACGAGAAGGTGAAGAAACTATAGAATTATAATGTGCCGGTTACATTTTTATAATTTATATTTATTTATAAATTTTATATATATATGTGTGTGTGTGTGTGCTGTCAAATTGATTAATCGCATCGATTTGTTTATATAATGTATGCATGTGTATAAAACATTTAAATGTATCAAACTGGCTTAAATGCACACATTTAAATGTTTTATTAATATATAGCATGTTTTGTTTTTAATTACTACTAAACAATGTGAACAAAACATTGATCTTGTGCATAAATTGTGGTTTTAATTATTAAAAACGCAGAAATGATGCGGGGTGTTTGACGTGAGCCGTCATGTTTATGTAACGAGGTGGGCGTGGCTAGAGTGTCTGACCTCTCTCTGATTGGCAGGAGGTGGCGGCGTACCGCGCAGGGGGCGCAGCCTCTAAGAAGGCGCCGGGGCGACCGACTGGCTCCACTAAAAAGGTCCAGCCCGAGGCTGATGACGACGACGATGACGAAGAAGAGGAGGACGACGACGAGGATGAAGATGAGGACGATGATGATGACGACGAGTAATGCAGCGTCACTGATGGGGGTTTATTTTGTGTTTTTCCATCTTGTACATGTTTAACGACTCGAGCAATAACGCAAGTGATCTCTTTTTAGATTTCTTTTTATTTTTGTACACGTCTAGCGGTTGATCCTGTAATGTGTAGAAGGGCGTTTTTATAATAAATTTTTAAAGACTTTGATAGTTTGTGTTTTTTTTCCTCTGGTCTTGATGAGGTTTGGGTGGAAATGATTGAAATGGCATTTCAAAGGTGATTTGAGCTCGACTTATGAAATTGTTCTAGTGGACTAGCAAAGTTAAGGGAATGTTAACTAATAAAATATGATTGTTGTTAACAGTAAGTTCCCGTACTCTAAATTGAAAAATGCATTTAATGAAACATTTGATGTAATTTTACAGAAATACTGTTAAATGTAAAAATTTTGACTGTAAAAAAAAACTGGGTTTTTCTTTTAAATATGGCTTGTCACGTCTTATATTGTTTATTGCATTATTTCAGTGTTTGTGTAAGGCACTGGACCTATTAGTGTTTTATTCAGCATATCTGATGAACTTTGATTCATGTCTTTACCTACTGAGTCTTTAAGGCATGTCTGTATATAAGGGAAAACTTAAAATGTTGCCACTATATTTTTTATGCCACATAAGAAAAGAAAAAAATCTAGTTTTTTTTTAATGAGATAAAAAAATTGAAATTGTCTCAATTATGACATTTTATGTCATAATTATGACTTTTTCAGGGATATTTTGGCTTTTCATAATTATGACGGTATTTCACCTTGTCATAATTTTAACTAAGTAAAATGTAAAAATTAATGACAAAATGCATATGATTAATATACAAAAATTAATGACTAAATAAAAATTGAATTCAAATAAATACAAGATAGATTGAGAGGGATTACATTAGCAGTAGATAAAAAATTTGAAATATTAGTATTTTGATTTAAATTTTACAGTACAGTATTACAAGTGAGTACAAAAAACTTGATGTAACTTTACAGGTATTTAATATTTTCTAAATTATATATATAAGGATCATACTTCGTGGTCTAAAAAGATTAAAAACATGCATTTTGACAAGAAACAGCTCAAGGTCATTTTGTACATGTCCAATAATTGTTGGTTTGTTTTTAACGCTTTTCATGGTGAAGAAAATTTATGGTAAAACTATTATCAGGTGTTTATAATTACTTTCTTGCTAAAAACTCTAAAACTATATTTGGTTTAACTTTGTTAAAAACTTCTTCAAAAAGAATGAATGAATAAAAACAGTTTCTCAGGGTTCAAACCAGCACAATCTAATAAAACACGCTTCATTGATAAAGAGTTTTGACATAAAGAACATTTTGGTGGATCTAGTGTTAAAGTCCCCCTGTAGTCAATCATTTTAGCACTAAACTCATCTTTGATCACCAAAATCACACATTTAAACGTTTTTTCATTCATCTTGAATGTAACTCGACACCCTTGCCTCATTTAGTATACGCGGTTCTATGAATATGCAAATGAGCCCCGCCTCCACTCACTCACTCAGCTCAGAGATCCACTGGTTGACGATCACACGTTGATCTGATTGGTTACAAGGTAGTTTGTGACGTCAGAAACACCAGTGATTTCAAAGCGTGTTTTTGAGACTGTCTTTGGTTCACTGCAGTTTTAAGGAGGAAATACTCAGCAATGGTGTCGACTTATGAATTTACACATGGTGTGTCTTAAAGCACATTAAAAACACCACATAGACACACAAACTACATTAAAAGCTGGATTTACACCACAGGGGGACTTTAAATGTCCAATAATAGGATACTTGAGGAAGGTTCTGCTCCTCTGATCCACATCTCTGTTCATGCAGAAGTCATTTACTCAAGCGTTTCATTAAAGTCCTGCAGGAGAAAGTGTTTATTCTCACATCAAGCGGTACACGTGTATCATCCAGCACAGGAGAAACCCAGATCAATACATGAAGGAAAATGGCAAACGTACACTATAATAACCGATTCATAAAGGTGAATCTCTGTAGTGAAAACATCAACATCACGTGCAAACACACCGACTCCATTCACAGCTTAACACGCGTGTTTGTACTGCCATTCACACACACTCACAGATAATATTCATATATATATATATATATATATATATTCATATAGAGCTCACATAGTGTGTGATTTCAGAATTATTGCCATATCAGATGTGACTGACAGGAAATCTGTGATAATACTATCAATAATAACACTGCAGATGTTTCATGACATCATTAGATCCATTAGAAAACATAGAGATTTGATTCAGAATGACAGGAACCAAATTTATGCCACATGGGAAAAAAATCTGATTTATGGCATAAAGTGTAAAAATTCATAATTATGAGATTAAAAATTATCATAATTTTGTCATAATTTTGACTTTTCATCATAATTATGATGTCATTATTACATTTTGTCACAATTATTAATATTTAGTGAATTTTAACTTTTCACCACAGTTATGACTTGTCATAATTTCAACTTTTTGTCAATTTCGACTTTTCATCTCATAATTATAACTTATCAATTTCAACTTTTTGTCATAATTATGACTTTTTAAGTGATAATTTCAACTTTTCAACTCATAATCGCCTTAGTATGTCACAATTACAACTTTTTGTGTCAAAATGATGAATTACAAAGGCATGATTTTTTTCTTATGTGACAGTAATGACCTTCCATATTAATAATTATTGATGCATCAATTGACAATAACTTAAATTCTCATCAGTGTAAATGACATCAAATAACAATGTCACTGAACACAGAAATCTGAAAAAAATCGCAATATTGATAAAAAAATTGTGATAGTGTCTTTGTCCATATCGCATGACTCTAATATAAACTGTAAACTGACACTAAAAGTCCAATTTGTGAGATAAAAAGTCGCAATTACTTTTTTTTTATTCCATGGCGAAAAAAAGAATAGCGAGATGTAAACTCATAACTGTGAGATATAAACTTGCAATTTTTTAGAAAAAAGTCATAATTGTGAGATTGAAAAGTCACAATTCCTTTTTAAAAAATGTATTCCGTGGCGGGAAAAAAACTAATTGTGAGATAAACTCAGAATTCTGCGGAAAAAAAGCTGCAATTGTGAGATTAAAAGTCGCAATTCCTTTTTCATTTTTTTTATTTAATTGGCAGGAAAAAAAAATGAAAAAGGAATTGCGACTTTTAATCTCACAATTGCAGCTTTTTTTCCGCAGAATTCTGAGTTTATCTCACAATTAGTTTTTTTCCCGCCACGGAATACATTTTTTAAAAAGGAATTGTGACTTTTCAATCTCACAATTATGACTTTTTTTTGCAGAACGTTTGGAGAGTTTACATCTCACAACTCTTTTTTTCTGGCATGACAAAAAAGTAATTGTGAGTTTTTCAGAACTAAAAAAGTAATTGTGACTTTTCAATCTCACAATTATGACTTTTTCAAAAAAATTGCAATTGCGAGATTTGCTCTCAGAATTCTGCAAAAAAGCCATAATTGTGAGATAAAAAGTCACAATTACTTTTTTGTCATGCCAGAAAAAAAGAGTTGTGAGATGTAAACTCTCCAAACGTTCTGCAAAAAAAAGTCATAATTGTGATATAAAAAGTTGCAATTACTTTAAAAATGTTATTCCGTGGCGAATTTTTTTTTTTTTTTTTTTTTTTTTGCATGATTTAATTGCTCAGAATTCTGTGAAAAAAGTCATAATTGTGAGATCAAAACTTGCAATGACTTTTTTATTTTTGATTCCATTGGCGGAAAAAAGCTAATTGCGAGATCTGAACTCAGTATTCTGCAAAAAAAAAGTCATAACTGTAAGATAATTTTTGTGATTTTTTTAAATTCCGTGGCAGAAACGAGCTTTACACTGGTCTGAGCGCGAGCAGCGATCGACATACGGTACGGATTTCAAAGGAAAGCCGAAGACGATAAAGGCATCAAACGACACACAGCGCGAGCCGTGCTGAAGAACATGGTCCATCAACCACGAACACAACAAACGCTGCTACACGTCAGTCGCGAGACGGCGATTATACGCTAGATGTTCATCCATCAGTTTCAGTGCTCACACACATCACGGCACTAACAACTACCCACTGAAATACAGCAGTAACTAGCATTAGAGTATACTGTGGAAACATCACACACACACACACACGTACGGTAATAACCAGCGCACTTGGCATTCGTGGAAATACCACTTATTATTTCAAAAATAAGACTTTAGGAAACATTTACGATCAAAGAAAGCTAGTTCATGAGGGTAACTGGTTTAAACATGGCTGATGGTTCATCAGTTCGAGCTGCTTTAGCGCTGGTGGACCAGTTTAGACCAGTAACAAACCAGCTTTGTGCTCAATATCCTTATTGCATTTCATATTTCACTGGAAATTATGAACAATAAGTAGTTCTTAAACAAGAAGAATAAATAAAGTTTCCCAAACACACTGCAAAAAAATGATTTTCTTACTTAGTATTTTTGAGTTGCGCTTTACAGTAAGGTTGACATTAGTTACCAACACGAACTAACAATGAAAAATACTTATTTATTGATCTTAGTTAAAGTTAATTTCAACATTTACTAATACATAATTAAGAGCATCTGTTAATATTACTGAATGGACCTGAGCTGACATGAACTGATAATCAAGAGTTGTATTTGTTAACATTAACAAAGATTAATAAATACTGTAACAAATGTATTGCTTTGTTAGTTAACGCAATAACTAACGTTCTTGTAAAGTGTGACCATTTTTATCTTGTTTTGCAGCGTAAATATCTAATATTCAATTGGCGGGAAAAAAAACTAATTGTGAGATCTCAGAAATCTGCGGGAAAAAGCCATAATTACTTTTTAATTTTAAATTTGTAAAAAACTGTTTAACTCCAAAAGTCGCAATCGCACTTCCTTTAGTTTGTTTATTCGATTGCCGGGGGAAAAATGAATTGCGAGATCGGCACTCATAAACATTCTTGATCTCGTCTGCTTGAGATGCTAAACCCCGTGGCAGATGTTCGGTCTTGTTTTAAGCAGAAACTCGCTTCAGTTTCAGATGTAAAAGTCATTTGCTTCTTCTCCAGTAAATCTGTCTGGGTTTAAGAGCGTTCAGATATCTGTGCTGGAGAACGAGACAGAAACACTGAGGAAGAACATGTTTTTTTGCAGCGTGTAAATGCATCGGCCGGCAGTGAAATCTTCTCTGGCAGGATCCGGACGAACGTTAGTCAGCAGAAAGACGTGATTAAACGTGTGTGACCGACAGCGAGCGGCGACGTAATCCGTCCTCAGTCCAGAACTTTCCTAAAAGCATGCTGGGATAGAGCTGGAGTAAAGGCCCTGGCACACTGAGTCCGAAAGTTTCGTCTGCGTTTTTTCGTATTCGTCATTCGGTGGCTCTGAACCGTAAACAGCTCTCCAAATACTTGAGCTACGGACGCGGAAAACGCAGAAAAACGAACCTGATGCGAATTTTTCCACGACGGACGAAAGTTTCGGAGGCAGTGTGTGAACGTGATTGACAAAACGTGAATCTCGGACTCAGTGTGCAATGATCTTAAGAGAGGTTTATCAGGAGAGTGAAGCGGCACGTACAAATAAATAAATCTGGAACACGAGACTCATGATTCACCGTGAATCCAGGAGCGCACACACACACACACACACACACACACTGAGCACTGTTTCTCCACTCAGATGTGACTCCGTAATGTCTGTCTATCTTCATCATCATCATCATCATCATCCTCCGAGTCACAGGAACAGGAAGTGAAGCTGTAGCACAGATCGGGATGGGCGGAGCCTAATGAGACGGGGGCGGAGCCTGATTAGTCAGGAACAGGAGTGGGCGGAGCCTAGTGGGGCAGCGGGACCAGGATGTCCACGTAGTTGATTGGGAAGAACCCTGATTGGCCGTTGATCATGCCCTCGTACCAGTTGTCGTCGATCAGATTGGTCAGAGTGATGATGTCACCCTCCTTGAAGCCGAGCTCGCCCTCGTTCTCCGGCTCGAAGTCGTACAGCGCGCGACAAGACGGCTGATCCAGCGGAGCTGAGAGACACAGATGGACAACGTAAGAGTGTGTGTGTGTGTGTGTGTGAGAGACTGTGAGTGAGTGAGTGAGTGAGTGAGTGAGTGAGTGAGTGAGTGAGTGAGTGAGTGAGTGAGTGTGTGTGTGTGTGTGTGTGTGTGTGTGTGTGTGTGTGTGTGTGTGTGTGTGTGTGTACCTGGTGAGCGCGCAGGTGATCTGGCAGAGTTGATTCCTCCGTTGTGATTCTCGCTGGGCAGGTGAAGCTCCAAGCGCGGTTTAGGGATGAACTCCTTCCGCGGTTTGTTGGACGTCTCCTTTATCCTGTAACACACACACACACACACACACACACACACACATTTATAAGCACAAGCACACACACAAGCAAACATTTATAATAATTCAAAATTAGAATCTCATTCATCTCCATTTACATTTTTTTTAATAATATTATGTGTAAAGCAAATGAACTAAATATTTTTCTTTTATACAAAATATAATATATATAACAAAATAATTTAGACTCTAAAACTGCAAGAGAATCAAAGCTGTGTTCCACATTTAAAGTTGATATCTCAAAGGTTTGAAAGTATTTTGAGTGTTTAATTTTTCCAATGATTCCTAATTAATGATGATGACAGTTAACAGGCTATGAAAATGGTATTCTGTTTTATTTCACAGGTAAATCAAATAATCTACAGCGTTTACTGTTGATTTAATGTGAACTAGTGTCTCCCTCAGTGGAGAGTCGTGTCATGTGACAACCCAGGTGCATGATGGGAGTGTGTCAGCTGACCGTTCCTCCATCTTGCTGGAGAGTTGCTGCAGGATCTCAGCGGCCTGTTGATGATACTCCACCTGAGCCTGAACCAGAGCCGCCAGCTGACTGACCTGCTCGATCTGCACACACACACACACACACACACACACACACACACACACATTTAATCATAGCAGATGCTTTTATCCAAAGTGACAGTCAATCAAACTAACAGTGCTGTGACGAGTCCCAGTTAGTCTAGTACAGTACACATCATTTTGTCTTATTTATTTATTCATTTTTATAGTAATAGAATAGAAAAGAAAAGACACACACACAAAAACACACACACACACACACACACACACACACACTAATTATCATGGACAGATGCACTTTTAACATTTTTTAATTTAACTCTGATTGTATTCGTCTGAAAGAAGAATGTCATATACATATGGGATGGCTGCAGGGTGAGCTAATTTTCATTTTTGGGTGAACTATCCCTTTAAAATGCAAATAAAAAGAGAATTGCATTGTGGGATAGAGGCAGCGCTCTACGTGTGTGTGGTGATCGTGAGCGTACGTCGTTCTCCAGCAGGTTGAACATGCTCTGCTCCGCGACCTCTTTAGACTCGTCAAACTTCTCCAGCGCCTGCTTGATCTCGTCCTCCGTCACTTTCCCCTGACGCTTCTTCTTATAGTCGAAGTCCAGGCGACGACCTTCCATCTTCTTCAGATGGTGCTGCAGGAGAGACACACTCGTTTACTCACACACACACACACACACACACACACACACTATCTCTCTGTCTCTCACTCACTCTCACTCTCTGTCCTGTCCCTCTCTCACTCTCTGTCCCTCTCTCACTCACTCATTCACTCACTCTCTCTCTCTCGCTCACTCTCTCACTCACACACACTCTCTCTCTCTCTCTCTCTCTCTCTCTCACTCACTCTCGCTCACTCTCTCAC
>NC_140218.1:1298086-1300586 GCF_951802725.1 Rutilus rutilus | reverse complement strand
ATTATATAAAAATATAAATATATATTTATAATTTATGAATATTAATTATAATATAAATTAAATTAAATAAGAAATTAAATAAAGTTTTAATAAATCAGGTTATGTTTTAATAAGTTTTTATTTGTTAACATTAGTCGACTATATCAGTAACAATGAAAATACTAATTCAACATTTACTAAATTAAACGTTGTATCTGTTATTATTAATAGATGGTTCTCAGCTAACATGAACAAACAATGAACAGTTGTATTTTATTAACTGATGTTTACAAAGATTAATGTAACAAATGTATTGCTCACTGTTAGTGAATGTCCTGACACCTCACGGGTGTTCAGCAGGATAACGGATATGATAACGTTGATGTGTTTGGTCTTTGTGAAATAGATCTGCTTAGTTCTGGTTATTGCTGCTGCTGTTATTGCTGCTGCTGCTGTTATTGCTGTTACTGTTACTGTTATTGCTGCTGCTGGTATTGCTGCTGCTGTTACTGTTATTGCTGCTGCTGTTATTGCTGCTACTGTTATTGCTGTTACTGTTATTGCTGTTACTGTTATTGCTGCTGCTGTTATTGCTGTTACTGTTATTGCTGCTGCTGTTATTGCTGTTACTGTTATTGCTGCTGCTGTTATTGCTGCTACTGTTATTGCTGTTACTGTTATTGCTGTTACTGTTATTGCTGTTGCTGCTGCTGTTATTGCTGCTACTGTTATTGCTGCTACTGTTATTGCTGTTGCTGCTGCTGTTATTGCTGCTGCTGTTATTGCTGTTACTGTTATTGCTGTTGCTGCTGCTGTTATTGCTGCTGCTGTTATTGCTGTTACTGTTATTGCTGTTACTGTTATTGCTGCTGCTGTTATTGCTGTTACTGTTATTGCTGTTACTGTTATTGCTGCTGCTGTTATTGCTGTGGCTGCTGCTGTTATTGCTGCTACTGTTATTGCTGTGGCTGTTATTGCTGTGGCTGCTGCTGTTATTGCTGCTACTGTTATTGCTGCTACTGTTATTGCTGTTGCTGCTACTGTTATTGCTGCTACTGTTATTGCTGTTACTGTTATTGCTGTTGCTGCTGCTGTTATTGCTGCTGCTGTTATTGCTGTGGCTGCTGCTGTTATTGCTGCTACTGTTATTGCTGCTGCTGTTATTGCTGTGGCTGCTGCTGTTATTGCTGCTACTGTTATTGCTGTTGCTGTTATTGCTGCTTCTGTTATTGCTGCTGCTGTTATTGCTGCTGCTGTTATTGCTGCTGCTGTTATTGCTGTTACTGTTATTGCTGCTGCTGTTATTGCTGTTACTGTTATTGCTGCTGCTGTTATTGCTGCTACTGTTATTGCTGTTACTGTTATTGCTGTTACTGTTATTGCTGTTGCTGCTGCTGTTATTGCTGCTACTGTTATTGCTGCTACTGTTATTGCTGTTGCTGCTGCTGTTATTGCTGCTGCTGTTATTGCTGTTACTGTTATTGCTGTTGCTGCTGCTGTTATTGCTGCTGCTGTTATTGCTGTTACTGTTATTGCTGTTACTGTTATTGCTGCTGCTGTTATTGCTGTTACTGTTATTGCTGTTACTGTTATTGCTGCTGCTGTTATTGCTGTGGCTGCTGCTGTTATTGCTGCTACTGTTATTGCTGTTGCTGTTATTGCTGTTGCTGTTATTGCTGCTTCTGTTATTGCTGCTGCTGTTATTGCTGCTGCTGTTATTGCTGCTGCTGTTATTGCTGTTGCTGTTATTGCTGCTGTTATTGCTGTTGCTGTTATTGCTGCTGCTGTTATTGCTGTTACTGTTATTGCTGCTGCTGTTATTGCTGTTACTGTTATTGCTGCTGCTGTTATTGCTGTTGCTGTTATTGCTGTTGCTGTTATTGCTGCTTCTGTTATTGCTGCTGCTGTTATTGCTGCTGCTGTTATTGCTGCTGCTGTTATTGCTGTTACTGTTATTGCTGCTGCTGTTATTGCTGTTACTGTTATTGCTGCTGCTGTTATTGCTGCTACTGTTATTGCTGTTACTGTTATTGCTGTTACTGTTATTGCTGTTGCTGCTGCTGTTATTGCTGCTACTGTTATTGCTGCTACTGTTATTGCTGTTGCTGCTGCTGTTATTGCTGCTGCTGTTATTGCTGTTACTGTTATTGCTGTTGCTGCTGCTGTTATTGCTGCTGCTGTTATTGCTGTTACTGTTATTGCTGTTACTGTTATTGCTGCTGCTGTTATTGCTGTTACTGTTATTGCTGTTACTGTTATTGCTGCTGCTGTTATTGCTGTGGCTGCTGCTGTTATTGCTGCTACTGTTATTGCTGTGGCTGTTATTGCTGTGGCTGCTGCTGTTATTGCTGCTACTGTTATTGCTGCTACTGTTATTGCTGTTGCTGCTACTGTTATTGCTGCTACTGTTATTGCTGTTACTGTTATTGCTGTTGCTGCTGCTGTTATTGCTGCTGCTGTTATTGCTGTGGCTGCTGCTGTTATTGCTGCTACTGTTATTGCTGCTGCTGTTATTGCTGTG
>NC_140218.1:1263086-1293086 GCF_951802725.1 Rutilus rutilus | reverse complement strand
AGGTGAGCATCATTTCAGCGCGCGCGGCCGATTACATAACGCGCGTGAATATTTGAGATCACGTGACGGTGTTTGGTCACCCGCAGGTCTCGCGCTGTTTTCATACATTCAAAAACGACCACACTAACTGCAGATAAGCGTCCACTTCTGGAACAAACACTCGTTTTCTGAATTCATACTCAAATGAACAGTGTTATGATTGATGTGTGATGGTTTCATAGCGACCGAACCCATCGTCATCATCATCATCCTCATCATCAGCGCGAATAACGCACGGATTCAGCTCTTACCTGAGTCGCTTTGTGAAACTGCTTTTTTAGCCCCGCCACAGACATTTCCACTCTTCGTTTATTCCCTTCGCTCCTCTTCAATTAATGTGGGTTTTTTTTAGAGGCTTTTGAGGTTAAAAACAAAATATCTGTTACGGTCGCGCAGACTCGCCGAGTGTCTGGACCGATGAACGCGCGCGTGACGTCACACGACCCGCCCTGAGCGCGCGCGGATGATGATCCACAGAAGAATCAGATATTATGAACCAATAAATCATCGCTTATTGTAGGTATTATTTGAGAGCAGAGCTCCAGAAAGAGCAGTGTGTGGAGGTTTTCAGCACCGCGGACAGCAGCGGCATCACATGAGGTCTGAGCATCATATATTCACTGCTCTTAGGGGGAAATTATTTGTTATTATGTTCATGAAGATAATAAAAGTATAGACCATTTTGCAAACTTTATTTTTAACTTAACTTTTTTTTTCATAAATGTTGATAGCCTACAAGGTTTTCTGTAACGAACTCACTCTTTTAATGAAGTCTCTTAAAGTTGCGAAAAATGTAAAAGATATTATGAATCTGTATTTGATGTAATGTGAATGTCTTTTTATACTTTTTTTTTTCTCTGTTTATCTTTGGAGCTTTTGTCTTTGATGCCTGTTTTTGTTTTGTTTGTTTTTTATGTTGTTTACAAGTTAAAAAAAAAAAAATAATAAAATAAAACATAAACACTTAGGGGAAACCGGGGCTAGTTGTCACACAGGACAGTTTAAAAACTATAAAAGCTGAGTGCATTAGTTTGCATACTCCTTTTGTCTCCCTTATTTATACAAATACGCGATAGAAAAATGGGGTCTTTTTTTAGTAGCAACAATAAGGTTCAATTAATTAACATGAAATAACAATGAAAAATACTTCTAAACCATTTAAAATCTTAGTTGATGTTAATTTTAACATTTATTAATAGGCTACATTAATAAAATCTTGGTTGTATTTGATAGCATTATTTAATGGACCTCAGCTGACATGAACTAACAATGACGGTGTTAACAGAGATTAATACTATAACAAATATATTGCTCATTGTTAGTTCACTAACCAACATTAACAAAAGGATAACAATGACCCAATCATTTAGTGCTGCCCTTCCGAAGATAGACACAGGATACAATAAATGAATGATCGCAGGCGCAGCTTTTGTAATATTCGTGTATGAATCAGATCGACCTGCTTGTAAAGACACTCAGTGGACGTGGCGCCACCTATTGGGGAAATGGCGTAAACTACAGAAACCACCACAAATATTGAGTAGTATATTGCAAATATTATGGTGGTTATAAAGACATATAGAGCTTATTTTTTATTTTATTTTGTTGCCTTCTTTCCCCACTCACCTAACTGTACACGTCATCACGTCGTAAAAGGCGAGCAGCGGGAGTTTATTTCTGTCTGACATTCAGAAAGATGCCAGTTTTATTTCCATTTATCTGATAAAATATACCGCTGGAATTCAAATGAACATTTCAATGTAAACTGTGTTTTACCGAGGCAACATCTCTGACAGCTGATCACGTGCTTTTTCAAAGACGTCAGTTATAAAACGGGCGGGAATTACCTCAGTGTAGACTAGAGCGCGTGCAAGGTGTTAATTTTCAAAATGTAACAATATATATAGACCAACTCGATTATAATTAACTTAAGTTTGTGCTGGTAAATCCCTATGTTCATCATTACTAACTGATTGTTGATTACTGTTTAACTCGAGGAATGTTTGTCACATAAATTATGTGGTAACACTTTACAATAAGGTTCATTAGTTAACATTAGATCTTAGTTAACATTAACTAAGAATGCACAATACTTCTACAGCATTTATTAATCTTACTTAATATTAATTTCAGCATTTACTAATACGTTATTAAAACCAATAGTTGTATTTGTTAACAGTTAATGCACTGTGAACTAACATGAACAGCTGTATTTTTATTACCTAATATTAACAAAGATTAATAAAAATTTTTAAAAAAAATTATTGCTCATTGTTAGTTTATGTTAGTTAATACATTAACTAATGAACCTTATTGTAAAGTGATATAGATAAAGATAGAGGGGAGAGCAGGGCACAACCTAACGCTTTTTGACTTTCTCAGTTTGTGTAAAGCTCCTTAGGGTTCAGAGTATTTCATTTCCCCCGCATTGATTTCACACGTCTAGTACAATTATGTGGGTTTTGTTTCATTAATACTGTGCATATTTATTTCTTGATTTGCCCCGAAAGAATGGAAGTGAAATGTGACAACATGCCCCATAGGTGGAGTACGTTGTAACATGACCATATGACAGCTTAAAATGTTATCTGATCTAATAAAATAAATAAAAACAAGACAAAACTAAAATATTTTCTCAATGAAATACAATTAAAAACTTTTTCATATAAAATAATGGCATTTTTTCATAATTAAAAATAAACAAATTTTATACATGTATAATGTGCATGTACAATACATGTATATATAACATTGACTCTCAGTCTCTATTTATCTTTTTCTCATGGTTTCTCAAAAGAATTCATAAAAGCATAGAATAGCACAGTTCTAACAGGGGCTCATTGTAACGTGGTGTTACGACGTTCCCCATCTGCAGATCTGGGATTTAACCCTGGCAAGTGTCTTCTGCAAGCTAGCGAAGCATTAAAGAACTATCTCAACTGTTAAATAACAGATTGGAGATTAAAATAATATCAGATTTTTTTTTTTTAAATAAACACAAAAACCATGAAAAATTAACATAAGTAAGAAATGTACTTTTGCTATGGTTAAATAAATGTTCAATTATGTCTTCCAAAATAAAGCTTCAACACTGGATCTTTCCAAACAGCGCAGCAGTAATGACTTTATGAACGTCTTTACTTACAAGATTGATAATATTAGAGAGAAAATTATAATTATGCAGCCGTCTACTACAGTATCGCATCAGACGGAGCATTGTAGTGTCCCTGAGGGAAAATTCCATTCATTCGTTGCGATAGAAGAGGAAGAATTGTCTAAACTTGTTAAATCATCTAAATCAGCAACATGTATGTTAGACCCTATACCGACTAAGCTACTGAAAGAGATGCTCCCAGAGGTCATAGATCCTCTTCTCAATATCATTAATTCATCTTTGTCATTAGGATACGTACCGAAAACTTTTAAGCTGGCTATTATTAAACATCTTATTTAAAAAAACACAACTTGATCCTTAAGAATTAGTCAATTACAGGCCGATCTCGAATCTGTCAAAATTAATAGAAAAGGCAGTATCTTCACAACTGTGTTCCTTTTTATAAAGAAATGATATCTGGAGGATTTTCAGTCCGGATTTAGACGGTACCATAGTACTGAGACAGCTCTCATTAGAGTCACACATGAACTCTTTGATACCAATCTTTCATTTGAAAGTCACGTGTCTAGTATCTGTAGAACCGCTTTCTTCCATCTTAAAAATATACTGTATCTAAATTACGACATATGCTTTCAATGAAAAACTACGGAGCAGTTAGTCCATGCGTTCATGAGCTCAAGGCTAGATTATTGTAATGCTCTACTGGGTGGTTGCCCTGCACGCTTAATAAACAAACTACAGCTGGTCCAAAACGCAGCAGCTCGAGTTCTTACCAGAACCAGGAAGTATGACCATATTAGCCCGGTTCTGTCAACACTGCACTGGCTCCCTATTAAACATTGTATACATTTTAAAATATTGCTGATTACTTACAAAGCACTAAATGGTTTAGCTCCGCAGTACTTGAGCGAGCTCTTAACGCATTATAGTCCTTCACGTCTATTGCGATCTCAAAATTCTAGCCAGTTGATAATACCTAGAATATCTAAATCAACTGCAGGCGGTAGATCCTTCTCCTATTTAGCACCCTAACTCTGGAACAGTCTTCCTACCATTGTCCGGGAAGCAGACACACTCTGTCAGTTTAAATCTAGACTAAAAACGCATCTCTTTTACCTGGCATATATTATATTATTCAAATCAGTTAAATGGTTATTAGGCTGCATAGATTAGGTTAGCCAGAACCGGGAACACTTCCTATAACACCTGATGTACTCGTTACATCATAAGAAGAATGGCGTCTACGCTAAGGTTAGTCTTTCTGTTTATTCCGAGGTTTACTGAAGTCAGCCGGATCCGGGCCGTATCCAGATCAGATGGTGGACCTGCGCCTACACACGTCCCTGAAGTGCCTCATCAGCCCTGCGAAGGCCTCATCCACACCACAGCCATCGGCACTGATCCTCAACAAACTCGTCTCCATACTGGCGTGACTCCGACTTCCAAACAGAGGAACTGGATAAATATTCTGAATGTTCTAATCCAATCTGACTTCTGACCTGTAATGCTGCCTGGATCATAATCATACACTGTTCGCTCATTGGCCAGAGGAGAACTGGCCTCTGACTGAGCCTGGGATCTCCCAAGGTTTTGGTGGACAATATAGAAATGGCTGAGGGTGGAAATATGCTCAAACGGGACAGTCTCTCTGTGGTCATGGGCGGAGCATGAGCATTATGACATCATCTTCCTCAGAAAATCCAAACGGCTTGGTTATTGAGAGTGTTTAGGCTTTTTGAGGATATGGATTTGAGTGAATGGATTTTGTTCATTGTATGGTGGTCGTGTCCACACACTGCAAAGACATTTATATGCAAACACCATATAAAAGTGAATTTTGCATCCGATGACCTGTTTCGCAATGTGCATCCAGTAGATCAGAGAGTGGCTGTCACTGTTAAATGTCCTGATTATAGTTCAGATTGAGTTCTCTCAGGTGTGATGGGTTTGAACTCAGAGCTGAAATCAGAGCAGCACATGCTGTGTCTCTAATATTGCAGTGAGACAACCTGCAGAGACAAAGAGAAAAACTCAAAACACTTTATCCAGCAGGAGCCATGTGAGAATACACTGCTGGTTTACGTAGGTAATAATAAAACTGTTGTGATAATGGTCTTATTAGTAATAATATTAAGTAGTAATGGTCATAACAGGAATAATAGGAAGTATACATCTTGTTGTTTATATATAGTACAGAGTTTAGCAAATCAAAATATTTAGCACTTTTTCTAGAGGCAGATAAGCTTTAGTGTCATAAAAGTTCATAAAGAGATCGTAAAAAGTAATCCATATGAATTGAGTGGTTTATTCCAAATTTTCGGAAGAAACTCGATCACATTGTATGATGATCAGATTAAACAGAATTTAGGCTTTTAAGGCCGGTTCACACCAAGAACGATAGCTATAAAGATAACGATAAAGATATAGTTCTAAAAATTGTTCTAGATATTAAAAGAATAGAAGAGACACCACAGCTATAACAATAACAATACAAAGTAACTATATCGTTGGAATCACTTTCAGAAAGATTTTTTTCCCAGCTATTGAATGATAAAACACTGACAGCCAATCAGAATTCATTCAAATTCAACGGACAACATTGCGGAGAAGATAATCGTCGAAGTCCAGAAAAATCCATTCTGTTTCACTAGTCAACCCCCCTTTTAAGGATACTTTAAAGAAAATGGATGTATGGAAAACAATTGGTCATACCCTCGGAATAAATGTTGAGAAGTATTAACAGAGATGAGAACATTATACCAGACTAGCAAACAGTGTAACATAAAATAACCTCAGTTATCCAGCGCTAGTTTCACCAACATTGTCTTACTTCCTTTGAAGTTGCTATGAAAAAGACTAGGTGGTGTTTTTATTCTACTATATTAACTACGCCAGCTAAATTCACTGTTAGATTATATCGAATACACTAGCTAGATTCATTCGAACATAGCATGCTGAGGACATCTGATGATTAAAGCCATATGAATGCAAGAAGAACTGTAAAAACATTTTTAACGACATGTTGTACACACTTTGAAACCGAAGTGGGCGAGCTTAGAATAAACCGAATGCTATCATTCGTTGTTGAGGATGCAAATATAGTTATCTTTATAGTTATCGTTCTTGGTGTGAATGGGACTTTTTTCACATATAAACATTCATCACCTTGCACATTAGTTAGGGAAGATCAAGCATGTTCACTTGACCCGCAAGAACAATTCTCGTGTTACGCAGCACGTTTGAGCTTCAGCAAGAACCAATGAGGTTCATTCTCGTGTTACGCAGCACGTTTGAGCTTCAGCAAGAACCAATGAGGTTCATTCTCGTGTTACGCAGCAGGTTTGAGCATCAGCAAAAACCAATGAGGTTCATTCTCGTGTTACGCAGCACGTTTGAGCTTCAGCAAGAACCAATGAGGTTCATTCTCGTGTTACGCAGCAGGTTTGAGCATCAGCAAAAACCAATGAGGTTCATTCTCGTGTTACGCAGCACGTTTGAGCATCAGCAAAAACCAATGAGGTTCATTCTCGTGTTACGCAGCACGTTTGAGCTTCAGCAAGAACCAATGAGGTTCATTCTCGTGTTACGCAGCACGTTTGAGCTTCAGCAAGAACCAATGAGGTTCATTCTCGTGTTACGCAGCAGGTTTGAGCATCAGCAAAAACCAATGAGGTTCATTCTCGTGTTACGCAGCAGGTTTGAGCATCAGCAAAAACCAATGAGGTTCATTCTCGTGTTACGCAGCAGGTTTGAGCTTCAGCAAGAACCAATGAGGTTCATTCTCGTGTTACGCAGCACTTTTGAGCTTCAGCAAGAACCAATGAGGTTCATTCTCGTGTTACGCAGCACGTTTGAGCATCAGCAAAAACCAATGAGGTTCATTCTCGTGTTACGCAGCACTTTTGAGCTTCAGCAAGAACCAATGAGGTTCATTCTCGTGTTACGCAGCAGGTTTGAGCTTCAGCAAGAACCAATGAGGTTCATTCTCCTGTTACGCAGCACGTTTGAGCATCAGCAAAAACCAATGAGGTTCATTCTCGTGTTACGCAGCACGTTTGAGCATCAGCAAGAACCAATGAGGTTCATTCTCGTGTTACGCAGCAGGTTTGAGCTTCAGCAAGAACCAATGAGGTTCATTCTCATGTTACGCAGCACTTTTGAGCTTCAGCAAGAACCAATGAGGTTCATTCTCGTGTTACGCAGCACGTTTGAGCTTCAGCAAAAACCAATGAGGTTCATTCTCGTGTTACGCAGCACGTTTGAGCATCAGCAAAAACCATTGAGGTTCATTCTCGTGTTACGCAGCAGGTTTGAGCTTCAGCAAGAACCAATGAGGTTCATTCTCGTGTTACGCAGCACGTTTGAGCATCAGCAAAAACCAATGAGGTTCATTCTCGTGTTACGCAGCAGGTTTGAGCTTCAGCAAAAACCAATGAGGTTCATTCTCGTGTTACGCAGCACATTTGAGCATCAGCAAAAACCAATGAGGTTCATTCTCGTGTTACGCAGCACGTTTGAGCTTCAGCAAGAACCAATGAGGTTCATTCTTGTGTTACGCAGCACGTTTGAGCATCAGCAAAAACCAATGAGGTTCATTCTCGTGTTACGCAGCACGTTTGAGCTTCAGCAAGAACCAATGAGGTTCATTCTTGTGTTACGCAGCACGTTTGAGCATCAGCAAAAACCAATGAGGTTCATTCTCGTGTTACGCAGCAGGTTTGAGCTTCAGCAAAAACCAATGAGGTTCATTCTCGTGTTACGCAGCAGGTTTGAGCTTCAGCAAAAACCAATGAGGTTCATTCTCGTGTTACGCAGCAGGTTTGAGCTTCAGCAATATCTTAATTTGTGTTCCGAAGATGAACAAAAGTCTTACGGGATTGGAACAACACAAGGGTAAGTAAATGATGACAGAATTTACATTTTTGGGTCAACGAACCCTTTAACTTAAACTTCAAGTTAAAAAGTTCTGCTAAATGCATCACTGTGCCTTGTTTTAATTCGATAATGATAATATCACTCACTCTAGTTTCTCCAGTTTACAGCGTGGGTCCATCAATAGAATAGACAGAAGTTTCACTCCTGAATCTCCTGGTTCATTGTAGTTCAGATTGAGTTCTCTCAGATGTGAGGGATTTGATCTCAACGCTAAAGCCAGAGCAGCACAACCTCCCTCTCCAATACTGCAGCACTCCAACCTGAGGAGAGAAAGACACTCACAGCTGAACACTCATAAATTATAAATATACTTCCATCCAGTGCTAATGTTAAGATTTTTCACCAACATTGTTTTTAAAAAACATCTGTTGTTTATAACTGTTGCTTTAGTATTTCAGTAGGAAATATCAGTTTACATTTCCAAGCATTAATTTTGCCATTAACTGTAATCCAGCGATATTTTTGTCCAACTTTATGGTCCACACATAGATCTGATCTCACCATCATCAAGTCTGTATGGGTTTTGAGACATATGAAATATTACTCACTGTAGTTTCTCCAGTTTACAGTGCTGATCTCCCAGTAGGTCATAGAGTAGCTTTACTCCTGAGAACACTGGTTTATTAGAGTTAAGATTGAGCTCCCTTATGTGTGAGGGGTTTGATCTCAGACCTGAAACCAGAGCACCAAAACCTCTCTCACCAATACTGCAGTCATCAAGCCTGCAAAGAAGGAGAAAAATGCCTCATCACTCATACATATGAACAGGAGTGAGGGACACTGTGTATGAAAACTTGTTTAAGAACGCAATATGTTACTTACTCTAGTTTCTCAAGTTCACACTGTGGATCCTTCAGGAGATCAGACAGTATCTCCACTCCCGAGTTTCCAGGTTCGTTCCTGCTCAGACTGAGTTCTCTCAGATGTGATGGGTTCGATTTCAGACCTGAAATCAGGGCAGCGAAACCTTCCTCACCAATACTGCAGTATTCCAGCCTGCAAAGAGAAAGAGAGATTCAGCACCAAGCCAGAGTCCCTTTCAGGCAAGTCATTTCACTCTTTGGCCATCTTTGAAACGCCTCTCGCACAGCTGTTTCAGTCAGGCATGGACAAAAAAAGCTGATAATCTGTTAAATATAATCTGGCTGTCCTGTTACTCTCTCTCACAAAAGAGTCACATGGATAAAATATCTTTGAAACCCTGTACTCCAAATTCAAAAATATATGTATATTTGAAACTTAAAGTATTGACATATTAAATCATGAAAACCATGATTCATTCATTTTTTATTGACACTTCAAGAACTGTTAACTGTTAAAATAAAAACAATAGTTATTGAGGGAAATGAAAAATAAATTTAGCTGAGTTGTCAGTTTACATCTTGATTTTGTGTCTTTTTAGTATTTTAACTTCGATTAGAGTTTGTTTATTTTAGTATAATGATAATCATTTATTAATTTAAATACATTTAAGTCATTCCTGTTTGAGAACCACTGAAGTATACGTATTTGTTTGAAACAAACACATCCTGCTTATGTTAGTACGGTACACTGATATTTTCCAAAAATACACTAAAATAAAACCACTCACTGTAGTTTCTCCAGTTTACAGCTTGGGTCCTCCAGTAGACCAGAGAGAAGCTTCACTCCTGAATCTCCCAGTTCATTATTGTTCAGATTGAGTTCTCTCAGATGTGAGGGGTTTGATATCAGTGCTAAAGCCAGAGCAGCACAACCTTCCTCTCCAATACTGCAGTCATACAGCCTACAGAGAGAAGAAACACTCAGTGTTTACATGTGCGACTCAACACACTTTAATTAAGCTGTATTGCTGCTTAAAATGTGAATGCAACAATTTTGTGTAACTTCAACATTTCAAAGCCGCGATGTACAGAAAATCACACAAAGATATAGAAGAAAATGTACTGTGTCCATGCATTAAGCCGCGTTAAAGTGCATTTTAAGCGTTTTAGACGTTTTTTTCACTATAAGCATTTTGTGTCCCGTGGAAAACCAACTTGTTAACGTTGGCCGGCAGAAGTGCGATCATGGTTTTCCGGATGCTAAATCCAGCCTTGGAGAATATCCTGTCTGATGGTGTACATCCACACTTTAGATTTTCTTATCCCAGACATTGTTAAAGATTTAAATCCTTGCCGCCAAGACGCTCCTCTTTCGGTCACAGATTGAAAGTGAAACTTAAATCTGTCACGGGGTGTTTTGATTTATTCACGCATGTTAAAAAATATTTATTAAAAGCTTCTTTCTTTACACATTTTTATATACGGCATTATCATAATAGGCTGAATATTAACGTATTGACAGAAAACCGGTAGTTCTATGTGAAATCAGACATTGAGCGCCCTCATATAGCCAAAGTGGCATATCCTCGTTTCATAACACCTCTGCGAAGATTCGACCGTGAGATTGGTAGTCGAATCAGGCTCCTCCAATCGAAGCATCGAATCTTCGACTATTCAGGGTCACCCCTAACATATATATATATTATATTTTGTATAATTATTATATAGCCATACTGATATTTAATAAAAGAATTGGCAAAATTACACAGCAAATCAGATTTTTTTATCACATTTTTAATCAAAATGACCGCAATTAGATTTTTACCTAGATCGTGCAGCCCTACGAACTGCTGATGTTGATGAACTGAACATACAGTAACCACAATATCAGTCCACTGAAATTATTTTACATTGTGTGCTATTGGCTTTATATGTATGATTGTTGTAAAAAAAAAAAATTGCACTTTAGTAGTCCACTTTAGACATTCTACTAAATATAAGTAACTTTGCACCAACATTGCAACTAACACTCATTAGAGTATTAGTAGACTGTTAGGTTCGGGTTAGTAGAATAATTTGACATGTAGTTGCAAAATTACTAATAGTTAGTTGAATGTCTGTTGAGGAGCATCAAAATAAAGTGTTAGCAGATATTAATCTAATGACTGCTAGTTTACATGTAGTTGCAAATATCCTTATAGTTATTAGAGTGGACTATCGAAATAAAGTGTTACCTTAAATATATCCAAAAACACAATATGTGAATATAAATAATATTTAAAATATCACTTACTGTAGTTTCTCCAGTTTACAGTGTGTATCCTTCAGTAGATCAGACAAAAGCTTCACTGCTGAAAATCCTGGTTTGTTCCAGCTCAGATTGAGTTCTCTCAGATGTGAGGGGTTTGATATCAGTGCTGAGGCCAGAGCAGCACAACCTTCCTCTCTAATACTGTCATATTCCAGCCTGCAGAGAAGAGAACGACTGACATTTACTGCTCAACACGAATTCTACATTCAATACAGAATCAAGAATGAAACATTTAAAAATATAAGACACATTGATTTGATAAAATGATTAACAATCATCACTCACTTTAGTTTCTCCAGTTTACAGTGTGGTTCCTTCAGTAGCACAGACAGAAGTTTCACTCCTAAATCTCCTGGTTCATTGTAGTTCAGATTGAGTTCTCTCAGATGTGATGGGTTTGATAAAAGACCTAAAACCAAGGCAGCACAACCTTCCTCTCCAATACTGCAGCACTCCAACCTGAGGAGAGAAAGACACACTTCTCTTGGTTATTTAGTCTTGGATCGCTTAGCATTTTACACTGTAATTTCTAACACTGTACTTGAAGATATAAAGCAACAACAACAATAATACATATTTTCTGTGTGCTGGGCTAAACGCTCATTGTATGTGTGTATATAGGATAATATTTTTACTTGCTGAGAACTCATGAAGGGCTTATAAAATGTGAGAAAATGTGAAAAAGAGTCAAAACAGCGACAGGAATTCCTCCGTCACACAAGCAAATGAAGATCTGCTGCGAGGAGACACAGTTCTGATGCCTGTACCGAACTGTAATGGGAAACATTGCGACTATGACGAGAAGAACAAGGAATGCTTGAACATTCTGTCCTTTTTAGGGTTGCATCGCGTGACATCACATCCTGCTTTTGGTCCATTTAAATGCCTTTGGATGTTGCACCATACCAGAGTTCATTTGGAAGTGAACCGAGACCCAGCTTTTCAGGGGTCTCGGTCCACTTGTTTGCGCAGCAGGGTTCGTTTGACAGCGTTCACTAACAGTGCAATCGCACCACAGTTCGTTTTAATCCAACCAACCCTGCCAAGTGTGAACACAGTCTTACAGCTCAACACTCATATTTTGCAGGTAAAAGTTGAACATTTAGAAATGTGGACTGTTGAAGTTGAGCTACCAGAAATGCCAGCTTACACATCTAGTTAAAATGTATTTCTTCATGTAATGTTGGCGAGGTTGTGTTTTGAAGTCCTGAATATGAAACATCACTCACTGTAGTATTTCCAGTTTACACTGTGGATCCTTTAGTATATCAGAGAGAAGCTTCACTCCTGAATCGCCTGGTTTGTTCCAACTCAGATTAAGTTCTCTGATGTGTAAAGGGTTTGATCTCAGACCTGAAAGTAAAGCTGCAAAACTTTCCTCTCCAATACTGCAGTCATCAAGCCTGCAGAGAGATAAGGAAAAACACATTTGCATCGGGAACAAACATTTGCCTGATGACAAAATGACAAGTATTTTTCTTCTCACCAAGAAACAACATTTAAGCATTAATTCTCCATTCATAATTAGTTATAAGTATGATAGTGGTATGTTTAAAACACAGCAATTGTTGTTTATGACTGAGAGTCAAGGAGTCAGATACTGATTAGCAAACCTGTTTATCATATGTAATATATCTCTGCCCTCTGGTGAAGGGTTATTATTGTTAACTAAAACTATAACCATAACAAAAAAAAGGTACTTCAATTGAAACGTTCCTGAAATAAATGATAACAAATTACTTTTGTAATACTTTACAATTAGGTCTCATTTGCTAACATTAGTTAATGCATTAACTAAAATGGAGCAATATATTTTAAAAGCATTTATTAACCTTTGTTAATGCTATTTAGTAAACAATTTAATTGTAACATGTTATATAACATGTTAGTTCACAATACATTACGTAATGTTAACAAATACAACTTTTAATTTTTAAAAAAGGATTAGTAAATGTTGAAAGTAACATTAACTAAGATGAACAAATGCTTTAGGAGTATTTGCCATTGTTAGTTCATGTTAAATAATGTAGTTAACTAATGTTAACCAATGGAACCTTACTGTAAAGTGTTACCACTTATTTTATTTCAGCTAGTTGCCAAGGCAACATTTCTCATTTTTGTTTAGATTAACTTGAAGTACTAAAATAACAAACTCAATGAACTAAAGCTAACAAATGAAAACAATAAAAACTATTTATACATATAAAAAAAACTAATAAAATGTACAAAAACACAACACAATTACTAAAACTTTAACTAAAATGAAAATGAAAACCAAAAATATAAAATAAAAAAAAAACTGAAATGTAACTAAAAAGTGTATTTATGTTTACTAATTATGTTCACTGTCCTGCAGAGTTTACGGCCAACCCCGGTCAAACTGAACTGCCTGTAATATTCTAGTACTACTGAAGACTTTGATTAGCTGGTTCGGGTGCGTTTGATCAGGGTTGACTCTACAGGACACTATGGCTAGGGATATCATGCCAGCATTGTTCCAACTTAAGTATTTTTGCTTAAAATATTGAACAGTATAACTCACTGTAGTTTCTCCAGTTTACAGTTTGGGTCCTTCAGTAGACCAGAGAGAAGCTTCACTCCTGAATCTCCCAGTTCATTATTGTTCAGATTGAGTTCTCTCAGATGTGAGGGGTTTGATATCAGTGCTAAAGCCAGAGCAGCACAACCTTCCTCTCCAATACTGCAGTCATACAGTCTACAGAGAGAAGAAACACTCAGTGTTTACATGTATGGCTAAACACACTTTAATTAAGCTGTATTGCTGCTTAAAATGTGAATGCAACCATTTTTGTGTATTTGTTGTGAAAAAATGTAAGAAAAATGAATACATTCAAAAATATATATAAAACAGATATTACTCACTGTATTTTCTCTAGTTTACAGTGAGGATCTTCCAGTAGAACAGACAAAAGCTTCACTGCTGAATAACCTGGTTTATTAGAGCTCAGATTGAGTTCTCTCAGATGTGACGGGTTTGATATCAGTGCTGAAACCAGAGCATCACAACTGTCCTCTCGAATATTGCAGTTACACAACCTGCAGTAACATTTGCATTAAATTTCAAATTGTTCATATTGAGCACACTCGTAATATCAGAACATAAGACATTTAGAGAGGAAAGAAATGTCATAAAAACTGGACTGAAACACACTTCGCAATACAGCGCATCAGTCCCGCCCACTTTTTCAGTGCTGTTAGTTCTGAAAGTATTTTTTCCAGTCATTTTTCCCTTAGGGATTTCAAATAGTCTTCGTTAAAAGCATTATAAGCCATGAACCAAACCAACCAGCTAAGAGGAGAATCACAATATTTCACAATATTATTACAAAATTTCATTTGAAACAAAAAAGTATTTGAAAGACCGCCTCGATTACATCATTTACAATGCTTCATGGGAGAGGCCGGAGCGAACGAGATCTTTAGAATCGTTTTGCTTGTCTCAACTCTCTGATTAATGGAATTTTCTGTGCAGCATCATGGGTAACATAACTCACAGTAGGTCTGACTTTAATGGTTAATAAGTTATCATTTATAAGTTATCACAGCAGAGTTTTTACTTCTGGAACCCGACTGTTTTTAAAACTGCACTCTATTAAAAAAGGCATCCACATAGATGCATACTGTCAAACATACTTATACAAAGGGTCTTACTTCAGTATCTCCAGTTTACAGTGAGGATTCTTCAGTCCCACAGAGAAAAGCTGTACTCCTGAAACCTGGAGGTTGTTGTCACTGAGGTCCAGCTCTCTCAGACGTGAGAAGTTTGAGCTGAGCACGGAGGCCAGGGCTAAACAGATTTGATCTGTGAGATTACAACCCCTCAGACTGGAAGAGAAAGAATATTTATGTGCTGTTATCCCCAATAACAGCACACAGTATAGATTTACACAGACATTAACTTAAACCAGTTCATGTAATCCTTGAATGTGAGCCTACTTTCTTACCCTCAGACTATTTAAATCTAGTCTTATAATAAGTGTACTTATAAATATATTATTATTATATTCAAATTTTCTTTATGTAATGTGGATTACTAAGATTGTAATTTTGCAGCCCTAATTTAACTATTTATTTGTTACAGAGACAATATTTCTTTCTTCACCTTTTAACATGTCTTTGGAAAATATTAGTTATAAAAAACAAACTGGGTGGTTGCCCTGCACGCTTAATAAACAAACTACAGCTGGTCCAAAACGCAGCAGCTCGAGTTCTTACTAATGCCAGCCTCATCAGCCCTGTGAAGGCCTCATCCACACCACAGCCATCGGCACTGATCCTCAACAAACTCATCTCCATACCGGCGTGATGACTTCGACTTCCAACCAGATGGAACTAGATAAATATTCGGAATGTTCTGATCCAGTCTGACTTCTGACCTGTAATGCTGCCTGAATTATAATCATACACTGTTCGCTAGTTGGCCAGAGGAGAACTGAGCGACTGAGCCTGGGTTCTCCCAAGGTTTTTTTCTCCATTCTGTCACTGATGGAGTTTTGGTTCCTTCCCACTGCTGCCTTGGCTTTTGGCTTGCTTAGTTGGGGATATTTAATATTTAACAATATTATTGATCTGCCTTAATTAAGGTGGACGATGACAATTTTCTTCTAGAAACAAACTTTGTTGTATTATTTTCATTTTATCACTATGAAGCTGCTTTGATACAATCTGTATTGTAAAAAGAGCTATATAAATAAAGGTGACTTGACTGACTTGACTTGAAAGGTCTGAATTGAGCAATTCAATGCATGAATATAAAATAGTTTGTTTTTATTTTTAGATTTTAGTTGCAGTTTTAGTAATTTTGTTGTTTTTGCCATTTTTGTTAGTTTTTATTGTTATTTATTTTAGTTATTTTATATATCAAGTTCAGCTAAACGGAAAAAAAAAGAAATGTTGCCTTGGCATCTAGATGAAATAAAATAAGTTTGTGGTTTATTTATATTTCATTTTAGATAAATTGTTTTATTTCAAGTAATGAAAATGTTTTTAATGGATTTTGTTTAACTACAATAACCATGATGTAAGCATTTTCCCATCGCTAGAAACACAGAAATATTTATATATATGTCAAATACTAATACTTATATATAAATACATCTTTATATATGTCAAAATACAAATACTTACTTTGTAAACAGACACTTTTGTTCCCTTAATGTTAAAAATTGTGTCAGCAATCTGAAAGCTCCTGTTGCACACTGGACACGGTTTGTGTGACTCTAGTGAGCTGTCGCACGTTTTTTTTTACCCACCAAAACTGTACAAGTATCAGCTATGTTTTCTGTACTTTTTTTATTTCTTTATACAAGCAACTTAATACTAGGGCTGCACGATTAATCGCATGAGATTGTTATGCGCATCTCGTCAGTAAAGCCGGTTCCTTGATTAGTAGTAAATCGCCATCACCTGCTTTCAGATGGAGCGGCATTTACTACAAAGAGCCGTAGTTAACTGACAAGCTGAGCCATATCGCATTAATATCGCGGACGTATCGCCAGCGATAATTAATGCGATATGGCTCAGCTTGTCAGTTAACTACGGCTCTTTGTAGTAAATGCCGCTCCATCTGAAAGCAGGTGATGGCGATTTACTACTAATCAAGGAACCGGCTTTACTGACGAGATGCGCATAACAATCTCATGCGATTAATCGTGCAGCCCTACTTAATACTATGATATACTCACTCCACTTTTCTGGAAGCTTTGACCACCGGCAGCAGCCTCAGAAGACACTCCTCTGATAGATCATATTCCCTCAGTTCAAACTCATCCAGGTCCTCCGTGGAGTTCAGCAGCACGAACACAAGCGCCGACCACTGGGCCGGAGAGAGCTTGACTCCGGAGAGGCGCTGGGCACCTGTGCTGCGGCTCAGGTACGTCTGGACCTCCTGCACCAGGGAATGATCATTCAGCTCGCTCAGACAGTGAAACAGATTGATGGACTTCTCCGGGGAAGGATTCTCTCGGATTTTACTCTTGATGTACTCGACCGTGTCCCGCGTGCAACTGGAGCTTTCTCTCGGTGTGAATAATCCCCGCAGGAGAGTCTGATTGGACTCCAGCAAAAGCCCCAGAAGGAAGCGGAGGAAGAGATCTAAGTGTCCGTTCTCGCTAAGCAAGGCCCTGTCCACTTCGCTCTTCATAAAATCCGTCATTGAACACTCATTCTTGTCCTGGGCAAAGGAAAGGAACTTGTACAAGGCAGCGAGAAACTCTTGAACGCTCAGATGCACAAAGCTAAACACCTTCTCCAACTGCAGCCCAAACTCCTCTCTGAATATCTGCGTACAAACTCCAGAGCACACAGACGCTTCTCTGACATCAATGCCACACTGTCTCAGATCCTCCTCGTAGAAGATCAGGTTCCCCTTTTCCAGTTGTTCAAAAGCCAGTTTCCCAAGTGACAGGATGCTCTTTCGGACCTCCTGAAGATCCCATTTCCCATCATACTTCTGGGTCTTCAGTTTGGTCTGGACAATTAGCAGGTGTGTGAACATTTGAGTGAGAGTCTTGGGAATCTCTGCACCATCTGCTTCACATATCTTCTCCAGAACAGTGGCGGAAATCCAACAGAACACTGGGATGCGGCACATGACGTGCAGACTCCTCAACGATTGGATGTGTGAGACAATCCTACTGGCAAGACGCTGATCTTTTATCCTTTTCCGAAAATACTCAGCCTTCTGAGGGTCTCTGAACCCTCTGACCTCTGTGACCTGGTCGACACACTCTGGAGAGATCTGATTGGCTGCAGCTGGTCGCGTGGTGATCCAGAGGCGAGCAGACGGGAGCAGGTTTCCTCTGATGAGGTTGGTCAGCAGCACATCCACTGAAGCCGATTCGTTCACATCCCACAAAATCTCATTGTTCTGGAAGTCCAGAGGAAGACGCCACTCATCCAGACCATCAAAGATGAAGATTGTTTTGAAGTCGTTATATTCTATCGGTTTCATTTCTGTGAAAAAACAGCGGAGAAGCTCCATCAGACTCATCCGCTTCTCCTTCATCAAGTTGAGGTCTCGGAAAGGAAGTGGAAATATGAAGTGAACATCCCGATTGGCTTTTCCTTCAGCCCAGTCCAGGACGAACTTCTGCACTGAAGCGGTTTTTCCAATTCCGGCGACTCCTTTGGTCAGAACCGTCCTGATGGCTTTGTCTTGTCCAGGTAAGGGTTTGAAGATGTCATTACATCTGATCGGTGTCTCTAGATCTCTGGATGACGAGGTCTCGATCTGTCTCACCTCATGCTCGTCGTTGACGTCTCCAGTCCCCCCCTCTGTGATGTAAAGCTCTGTGTAGATCTCGTTCAGAAGTGTCACGTGCCCTCCATTGGAGACTCCTTCACTGATTCTCTGAAATTTCTGTTTCAGTCTGGACTTCAGTTGCTGCTGACTCACTGAGATCAGCTCTGCAATATGCAATAGAAACAATTCTGAAATGAGTAGACCATTAAATAAACAGAAAAACAATGCATTATTATTCTGTGAACAAATTGACTCAAAAGCTTAACCATATAAATCCTACTGTATCATACTGTTTTTGATACGCAAAGGCCTTTAAATGATCAAAACTTTGCTGAAAAACCCGTTGCACACAATCTACCATATGCTTCCACACAAAGAGAGTTTCAAATGGGTCTCGTACTGGTCTGTAGTGTGTTAGCGAGGTCTGTCTGGTTCATCTTCCGCAGGACTTGAAGCGAGATCCTCAGAACTCCCTCACTCACTCGACTCTGACCCTCATCATCATCCTCCTCCTCACTCACAGAGCATGCTGGGAAATCTGGCCTCAGCAGTTTCTTGAACCTGCTCAGCTCTTTCTTCATCAAATAGATGTTTGTGTCCTCAAGCTCCTGAAATCAGAAATCACTGCGATTATTCAAACACATTGTAAATATATCTAGACAACACTCTTAGAAAAAGATTCAATGAGGTTATATATGAACTCTAGGGTTCTTGACTCAATTTTAAATGCCAACAATTTTCTATATAAGGAGAAATGTCTTAAAGGGGTGGTATAATGCCCCTTTCACAAGATGTAAAATAAGTCTCTGATTTCCCCAGAGTGTGTGTGTGAAGTTTTAGCTCAAAATACCTGACAGATATTTTTATATAGCATGTTAAAGTTGTCACTTTTTGAGGGTGAGCAAAAACACCTCGTTTTGTGTCTGTCCCTTTAAATGCAAATGAGCTGCTGCTCCCGGGAAAAGAGGGCAGAGCTACAACAGCTCATTCTTGGCAGCTTCAATTACCTCACACAGATACGCAATAAAATGTATAATTTTTTTTAGCCTTTCATGTTTAAACCGGAGTCGGAAAGATGGAGAGACTCAAGAAGAAGTGACAACATGTAGAAGCAACAAGACATTTCTGAATGGTTAGTTGATGAATTTATGTAGCTGATGTGACGTGTTCCGAAGGGGCGGGATTTATGTAAATTTTAGGGTTGGTGATGTCACTAACCCGGGAGGAATGTGGTGTAGTCTCTACCGGCCGTTTGTTGTAGTTCTTAAAAAGCAATTTCTGTAAAAGAAAATATCTCCCTTTGCTTTGAACTTTGAGCGTTGTAACTTTGCAGATGTTGTTTATGCTCAAACAGCAACATTACACACTAACTAAAGTTATAAATGTGAAATCATAATCAACCACCCCTTTAAATTATAATTATAAAATAATTTATAAATAATAAGTACATTTATATATATTTTACAGTACAATTGTAATACTAATATTTATGGCTGTCTTAATTTCTTTATTTTAAAATGATAAATTGTTGTAAAAATAAATTTTTATTAGCCTTAAAGTGTCTCTTCTGATGATTAGAGTTTCTTATTTTAAGTATGTGAAGATGGTTTGTGCACGTTTTGTTTTCAATTGCATGTTAAAGTGACTTAAAAGATGAAGCTTTTACTGTGAACAGAGACGCTGAAAACACTGGATCACGAGCTGCTCGCGTGTAAATAAACAGTGTCGTGCTTCGCTCTGAAACTCACAGCGCAAACATTCATTTAATTCAATCGCAGCGCCACATCACAATTTTAATTTGATTGATCATGAAGTTCTAATGTAAGAAGTGGGACTAATATAATATTCAGTCAAGAGGCCTATAATTCCTATAGTATTTGACCGAACACACAATAAAACTCACCCTGAAGATGGCATCCAGCGACATCTCGCCATTTGAGGAGTTTGATCCCTCCTGTTTGTTACTGTAGTTGAACATGTAAATATTTACTCAAGCATGTAAATACATTGATTGTGTCCATTCCTCAGTATCAAGTACATGAATAACACTACAAGCCCTTGATATAATTGCTGAAAACACGAATCGACAATGTCGACTCATTATCCAAAAAGTATCATTTAAAGAGGACCTATTACGCCATTGATAAAGTCTTGATGATGTTTTCAGGTTTTCCTGCTTGAATGTTGATTATTCTCCTCATATTCTCCATTGTTGCGGCTCCTCTCTTCCCAGTCTGTCAGTAACGCTCTGTTTACTTCCTGTCTCTATGAAGCCCCTCCTTCTGAAAAGCACACTGTGCTCTGATTGGTCAGCTGGAGCAGTGTGTTGTGATTGGTCGTGCGCTTCTAGTGTGTTTGGGAAATGTCCCGCCCCTTTCCATAACCGCCAGTTTAACACACTACTAACTAACTCAACCAGGCCCCGCCCCTTTATTCTGCGTATTAATTATTATAATGGGGAATATTGAGAAGTGTTCGTTCCCGGAAGAAACTCAAGATACAATGGAGACGTTTCAGGAGTTCAGAAACATTGACACTGATATAGAGAACAACTCAACATTACACACTAAACACAGATGAAGATGGCTAGAAGCAGAATTGGTGCTCTTTAAATGGTCATCTGATTATCTGATAATAAATGTGCTTCATCCAGGAGATGTTCCTCACCTCAGTTTAGCAGAAGAGCTTTCCGAACTGAATTTAGGTGGAGGATCCATCGACGCGTCGGACACACAGCTCACAAGTGAAGGCGAGACGGATCTCCTTTTATAAAGCATCCAACAAACAGATGATAAGCACATTTCTAATTGAAAAACTGAACAGATGCCTTGAGTTAAATGAGCCTAGTTTAATTTTGCTAAGGTGGGACTGTTGAAGTATATATGCCATTATATTTTCAGTACATTATTTTATATATAAAATCGTGATTTACGTGGGAGTTTACTCAGTTGTAAGTCACTTTGCTTCACGTGTCTGTTGCTGTAGTAAACGTAAGAATAACTTTGACGTTGGTAATATTTCAACTGGACTGAGGCAGGATTACTTGATTATCTAGACATAGTTACATAGTTATTTGAGTATCAAATATGATCATCAGGCTTTTAAAGGAAGGTTTAATTGTTCATCGCTCAATCATCATTGTATTGCATACAGAGCTTTGATCATAAAACTAAGCATTTAAATATCAACTTACTAAGACATATTATTGGCAGATATTGATATTGATATGCTTTTTTTTGCAGGTATCTGCGATATCTGTGATAAATATCTCATTGATTTACATTACAAGCATCAGAATTTTGTGTACTGTAAATATCAGCATCTGCACCATATTTTTGCTCAGTTTGGGCCTCTGAATAAAACTGAGCCTTCATATTCTCAATATATCAGACTATATGAGCCATAAAAGCTTGATGGATCAAATATAATACTCAAAAATGCAAACTTCTTTTGCATATTTTGTGTAAAGGTTTAATAAATTGTTCCATTTCACTAAATTTTCTGACTTTTATTTAATATTTCAGGCTTTACAGGGTTAATCAATACTGATATGAAACACAATTACAGATGTTGTGTAAGTAAAATAATGTTTAGTCAGATCTGCAGAGTAGGGTTTATGTAATACTAGTGCTTGTACTCGTTATGTAATGTACTTGACTAGTCTCCAATAGTCAATGTAAACCCCACGAGACGTTCCTCACCTCCGTTTAGCAGAGCTGAGTTGAGGTGGAGGATCCATCGACGCGCCGGACACACAGCTGGACACACAGCTGGGCTCAGGAGAAGCCGAGACAGATCTGTGAAAGAATACAGACAGCAGTGGGAAACAACAGCACTTTATAACTTTAAATATATATATTTTTAAATATTATGTAAATTCATGGGTAGTAAAATGTCTAAATCCTGAAGAAAATTCAGTTATTCAAATTTTGATTGAATATTTTTTTCATAAAAGCTTTCCTGTAGCTCAAACAGTAGAGTGTTGACGCTTGCAACACCAAGGTCATGGGTTCGATTCCCAGGGAAAGCAAGAACTGATAAGAATGTAAATATGTAGCTTGAAATGTAATGTAAGTCGCTTTGGATAAAAGCATCTGATAAATGTAAATGTATTTACTTGGAAATGAGCAGCTTTTGACTATTGTCTCTTTGACCATGAGGAGCCTTGGAGTCAAAAAGCTTGATATTCACTGATCTAAACCAAAGTTGTTGAATATCAGCCACAATAATGTGATGTAATAAGGTATTTAAATATTTAGATTTAATATTTGTAAATTTTGTTTCATTTCTAAAAAATTGTGTCTTGGAAAATAAGTGGCTGATGTTGTAATCCAGAGCGTCAAAAATAAAGGTCACACTTTGCAATAAAATCTCATTGTTAACAGTTATTGTATTAATTAACATGAACTAACAGTAAGCAATGTTTAATATGTTATTCTTTTAATAAAATCCTTTATATTATTAAATCACCTTTGTCAACGTTAGTGTAATTTGTTCATGTTATTTCACAGTGCATTAACTGATGTTAACAAATACAACTTTTGATTTGAATAATAATGTATTAGTAAATGCTAAGATTAAAATCACTTTAACATGTTGATTTAATAATAAATGTTGTCAAGAATTGAAATACTAATCAATCTATCAGTGTGCAGACATTCACATGAAGTACATGATGTGATGTTGTATGATTGCCTGTCGTCACCTCTTCCTGGAGTCCATGGTTTCCTCTGCATTCCTGTCAACAAACTAACAGACATTTGCTCTTAGAAACGCTTCTGTCTCAGCATCGGGAGAACACACTCGGCCTGACACGCACTTACTCTAACGGAGCCTGACAATAAACATTATACCAGATACCAGATTCATCAGCCATATGTTGGGGAAATCAGGGTGCGAATTACCCAATGCCCTTTGGAGGTGTATATATATATATATATGAAGAGTTCAGATGCAAAAGCCTCTAAGTGCCATCTGAAATTTTCTTCTAGAATGATCATTTTTATTAAGCTTGTATATTTAAGTTGAGTAATTTCACTTAAACGGCAATGAAAATTACCTATTTATTATCATTTAAGTGAAATTACTGAACTTAAATATACGAGCTTAATAAAAAATGATCATTCTAGAAGAAATTTTCAGATGGCACTTAGAGGCTTTTACATCTGAACTCTTCATATATCCATGCAATAAATGCCCGTCCTTGAATAAGCGGGTTTATAGCGTATTTAATTCAACAGCTCAGGTAAAGTTAATGTCTTGACTCAGGGCCTAAAATAATCACTAGCCAAATGCGAGTAAAGATCGGTGTTGGTGAGTATATGAAAAGTGTCAATAGCCAATTGGCTGGTAACATTTTTATGAATTCTAACAATGACTTGCCGATTTAAACATTCAAGTGCAAGAAGACGTGGAAGGGAACGCAGTTCGTGTCCTGAACTGGTCTCTTTCACATCTTCTTGCACTTGAACAGACATGTTCTAACATAATTGTCAAATTGCCTGTCTTGGCAAGTATCCTTGTAAACATAGTCAGTTAATTCACTGAAGTGAACATAAAGAGTTGAGAAAGAAAACGCATGTGTATCAGTATACTGGATCCGTGCAGCTCTTAAAGGGATACTTCACCTCTGGAAAGATGAATCTGTATTTAAATTGGGTCATTTATGTAGTAGAAATGTGAAATTATTTTTGAATTTGGAGCTTTTGCGTCATCTGAGGATTTTTTCCAGACCAAAAATACATAAATCTCTGGTCTCAGGGGGACATGAGGGAGGGAAGCACGGTCATTCGAAAATACTACAGGTTTTCTACTGATACAAAGCTTAATGCTAAATGCTGAAGTATCCCTTTAAAGTGACAGCAGCCTAATAAACCTGTGTTTTTAATGTTAATCAAACAACAAAAGACGTAGAAAAATCACTGCTCGTGACTGAATAACTTTTGTAACTTTAATAAGGATTAATCTATGTTTCATGGCTGGTAAAAAATTCTAATGGCCTGTCAATTTTCTCACATGTTCACATAAATCAGAGGGGCATCTATATTTCTGGGGGGGGGGCAACGGCATTTATGTAGTGGAAAGCTGCCGCTCCAGGAGTGCAGTAAAGTTAGTTTTAGGCTTGATATTCGCTGCATATTCGCCTGCTAAAGAGGCCGTCTGCACATTACACTCACAGTCCAAAAATATAAACGTCCAATAATTAATTCCAATGAATGATTTTTACATGGTTATAGTGAATGGCTAGTGGGCAGTCTGGCTTACTGTATGACCTTCTGCCAATATCTCACTTGTACAGTACAAAAAAACCTTTTTTGATTCTGTAACTCACCAAAATATTTTTTCCCCATGTTCTGAAGGTTGTCGTCAGTCAGGGCTGCACGCTTTTATAATCACAGAGCTACAAATCTCTGACCAACATACGTGCAATTTAAGACTTTCGAAGGCCAATTTATTTGATAAGAAATAGCTTTAAAACTGTGTCAGTGGGCAGTGCATTTGTCAATACCTGCTCTCTCCTCATCTTCATCACTCTTTCTTTTTCTCTCAGTCTCCTCATCTTCATCACTTTCTTTTTCTCTGTCTCATCTTAATCACTCTTTCTTTTTCTCTGTCTCCTCATCTTAATCACTCTTTCTTTTTCTCTCAGTCTCCTCATCTTCATCACTCTTTCAGTCTCCTCATCTTCATCACTCTTTCTTTTTCTCTCAGTCTCCTCATCTTCATCACTCTTTCAGTCTCCTCATCTTCATCACTCTTTCTTTTTCTCTGTCTCATCTTAATCACTCTTTCTTTTTCTCTGTCTCCTCATCTTCATCACTCTTTCTTTTTCTCTCAGTCTCCTCATCTTCATCACTCTTTCAGTCTCCTCATCTTCATCACTCTTTCTTTTTCTCTCAGTCTCCTCATCTTCATCACTCTTTCAGTCTCCTCATCTTCATCACTCTTTCAGTCTCCTCATCTTCATCACTCTTTCTTTTTCTCTCAGTCTCCTCATCTTGCCTGTCTCTTCCTCTCCTAAAGCTGAGCTTTGACTGATAGTCTTGTCATTTTCTATCTCAGTGTGGAAAGTAAACATAGGGTCAACTGATATTTATATGTTTTATGAATCATTTTCTTAGACAAGCCAAGTAAGTTTATTACATTCATTCACAATATGTACGCATTCATGATTAATCTTATGCCTAATATGATAATAAAAAAAGGCTTTGTTAAGGTTTCTGGTCCTCTAACACTGACAGTTACTAAAATTATTACATACATGAATGTTGCGTAAAAATTATATAGGCCTATTTAGTCAAAAGTTGATTAGTTTGCCTGATTCTTTTTGTTGGTGGTTTAACATTTCTATCTTAAAACAGCTGAACAATTATGAAATGTTTAGTTTAGCTACTTGCATCTTATCTCGCACTTTATGACCATTATCAAATTATCTTTATGCTGCAATATCGTAGAGTTAATACTATATAAGGTAATTATTTCACAACCTTTATTATATAGGCTACACCTCAGACCTCGTGACCTCATAGCTACAGCCATGGTTGTGTTTCCTAGTGAACAGACTGACTTACTACAGGAGAATAATGCAAAATCTCACCTGTGGTAAAAAAGATGAATTACAGTATTTGTTTATATAAAAATAATTGTGTTCTGTAAATACATGAAGGGAGGTAATAGGCACTTCACCTGTAGTAAGTCAGTCTTACCAATAGGAATCTTCTGCAAGCTTTGGAATTTGAAAATGTTTGTTTTTAAAATGTTAAAAGTAGTTTTAAATAAAGCTGATTATAAGTTTACGCAGTTGGTGGAATGACAGACATGCGCAGTCAAAACATTCTCAGGTGTAAATATGCAGCTATAACTTACGGTGACGCATTGCTGCCTCATACATATTATTATTTCCACTCAATTATGTAGTACTAACGAGATCTTATGTCGTTAAAACGACATCTTTTCTCGTAATAACGAGATGCTATGTTGTTAAAAGAACGTATTTTTTGCCCTTATAAGGACATGTGTAGTCATGTACAAAATATGCCTTTATCCACATAAAATTGACAGCCTATCGAAAAAGCTTAAGCAAATAGCAGCCCCCAATCAGGCTAAATTAATCAATGAGGCCCTTTTTTTAAATATATTTTATATAGGTCTATAAGGTTTTTTTTAAATATAATTATATATAAGATTTCTTTTTGTTAATAGGCTATATCTTCATTACCTAGAGATATAATTAAACAAAAAGTAGTCAAAACACATCTAACAGAACATAGCATAAGTTTTTTTTTTTTTTTTTTTTTTACAACATAGTGTTCTTATTTTGTTTAATTAACGAAATGTCAATCTTCATCTTTATAACAGAAGATACAATACAAAAATCTTCAAGATACAGCCATATACAATCTTCACATGTAGCCTATAACGGATGTCACCTTATAAACAGTCCTTTGTGGAATAAGCAATGCTATATAGAAATATATGGTTATCGGTAGTATCTTAATTTAAACTTCATTTTTTATTATTTTATTAGTTCATTAACTAATTATGCTAACTCAACTAATTGAATGTAAAGAGCTGGACACTAATTACTAATTAAATAATGTCAAATATTAAATGTGGGCTATATTGATTAGAGTTGCCATAGACTAAAGGATTTTTCTAGACTAGTAGTCGTTCATTTAGTCGTTCTTTTCTAGACTAGTAGTCGTCGCAATTAGGACTAATCGCACGTTTATATTCAGTCCTGGGTGTATATGGCTATAGGCTATAGCCGCTCAAGCACCGGCAAAAGTAGGCTAATGATATAATAAATGTGTCTGAAAAAAATAACGAAGCATTTAATTGTTTAGCCTATTAATGAACTAGTCTTTTCTAGATCAGTGTAGGCTGCCTGCAAACATATCTCCACACACCTAATCTATATGCGCCTTGCACGGGATCACATAATCAGATGGTTCCGTATTTGCTTTCGATTGGATTTTTTTCGTTGGTGGACATTTTTTTATAAACTTTATATAGATAGTTATGTCTGTGAGGCTTGTCTATACACTGTTTTAACGACATAAGATTTCGTTTTTACGACATAACTGAGTGGAAAAAATATGTATGTGGCAGCAATGCGTCACCGTAATAACGCGCGTAGGCGATTTTGAATTAATATTTCATGTCGATATACAAAACTAATCCTGCTATTGATATCTTTGTAAGACTGCCGACCCTATAGAACAGGGGCTAGGGGAAACGAAAGGTCCGGCGAATATCGAACATAAAACTAACTCAACCATTTTTAAATCGAGATCAAATTACCTTAAATATGGAGTAATGCTCGAGATACTTACTCAGTTTTAGTGTAATTTGTTTACATTTCCTCCATTTTCCTGATAGACTCATTCTGCGACGGATCCTGATTAGATCCTGATGCAGTTTCACTTTCATTCTGGAACTGGCGAATCCGTGACGTCACGGAGGTCGCAAAAGTGCTCATCGAGCATATCGATCGCAATCACCTTCGGCAACTAAAATGACAAGTGGGACACCTTACGGTGGACTAACGGGCACGCGCACGCGGCAGCCATTGTAAGTCCACAAGGCCGAAAGTGCGTATGAAGTGTGTGTGCCATTTGGGACAGGGAGAAAAGACATGTAACAACATGTGAGCGAAAAAAGAAAGAAAAGAAACAGTAGCTTCTAGTGGTGAAATAATCTTTTAGAGAAACAAAAACAAACATGTTACTCTTTCCTCTCTTTTTTACTTTACAAAGCACAATTTAGGCTAATACAACAGCAGTTGCCTAAAGTGTTGTACTAAGATAGATAGAAATAAATAAAGAAGAAATAACACAAATTCAATGTAAGCACAGAGCTCAGTGAAGAACAACAGTACCCGGTAGAATTAAAAGCCTGAGATGATAGATGAGTTTTTTAAGCGAGTTTTAAAACTAGATATAGATGGAGTATTGTATATATTTTTTCTTTTTAAAATATTATCTTTTGTTATATTCAATTCATGTACATTGTTCCGCACTTTTTGAAAATGCAACAAATGACAAATGTACAAATAATAATACAATATATATTTATATACATTTTGAATGGTCATCAGTGGAGAAAGATCGGGTTTTAGAAGAGAATTCCATCTAGTTTAAAGGTTTGTGTTGATTTAGGGTTAGAACTTATTTTTTATCTTTACATGATTGCTTAAGCTTGTAATACAATCTTATCTCCGTAACCAGTATTACTTTACATTAACCAGCATTAAATGTCTTACAAGATTTTGAGCCAACAGCATTACAAGTTTACAATTTAGTTTCAAGTTCACAAATAGGCCTACACTTCATTTTTTTTAATGAAAAACATGCTTTGATGAATCGCTCACAGTAAAACCAGGAACACAGAGTCAGTTCTGATCTCGAGCTGTCAGTCACAGGTTGCTATGGCGATGACCTCTACAGTGTCACAGGTTGCTATGGTGATGACCTCTACAGTGTCACATGTTGCTATGGCGATGACCTCTACAGTGTCACAGGTTGCTATGGTGATGACCTCTACAGTGTCACAGGTTACCATGGTGATAACCTCTACAGTCACAGGTGGGGTCACAAATCTCCTCTTTGACCTTTAGCAGATGTCGATATCTCTCTTTCCGTTCGTCATCCACTCTTGGAAACTCTCCCGTCATCTGATCGTTTCCCTCCGGCTTGAACTTTAGCGGCGTGCTGGACTTCCGCGACTTCTTTTGAGGCGCCACGTAAATCAAATCACCACGGCCATTCTGATTGGCTGCACGGTTGCCTGTAACTCCTCCTCTTCCTCCTGAGATTTTGTGAGCTTCACAGACGCCTGGACGATGGTCGGTCGAGACCGTGTTGGTGGTTGCCATGGAAACGGGGGGGTGTCCACGGGTCACGTGATTGAGCGCGCCGTGCACTCGCGTGTCGGTGGTTGCCATGGAAATGGGTGTGCGTCCACGGGTCACGTGATCGAGCGCGGCGTGCAGTCGCGTGTTGGTGGTTGCCATGGAAACAGGTCTGAATCTGCGGGTCACGTGCTCTAGCACGGCGTGCAGGCGCGGGTTGGGGTTAGCGCTGTGCCGGTTGCGGCTGCGCAGTGAGCTGAACATCATGTTGCAGCCGGAGATCGTACAGCGGTGTTTGATCTTCAGATGCACTGCGTTGAAGTGGATCTTCAGCGTTCCTTTATCGTAGAACGTCTTAGCGCAGGCGTCGCAGCTCACGCGCCCTTTCCCCGCGGACGATCCGTGCCGGCGCTCGCGTGTTCCCGAGGGATCATGGAGACGCGGCTCAGCGTGTTTCCGCGTGTTTATCTCTGTGTCACTCGTCTCGGACAGGTTCTGTTTGCTCAGTGTTTGCGGGACCGGATGAGGATCCGCTGGGAAGAGCGACGCACTGATGAAGGGAAAGGGCTGAGGGAACACTGGGTTCTGGGAGTGTTCTCGTTCCTCGGAGGGACTAGGACCTGTTCCCGGACGGATCTCCTCAAACATGAGCTCCACGATGGGTTTCGTTTCCCCAAAACG
>NC_140218.1:1253086-1255586 GCF_951802725.1 Rutilus rutilus | reverse complement strand
AGCAGAGCCCGATCCAACACCTAGAAACACGAGGATGAATGTTTAATCGCGGAGACTGTGTGTGTGTGTGTGTGTGTGTGTGTGTGAGCTGTAATGAACCTGAAGGGACCGTCGATGTGAATTAATGAAGGGTGTTGTGTTTAAGGAACTGGGGACCGCATCAAAGCGGCTCTCGTGGAGACTTCTCTACCTGCTATCCGCGGCCAATCTCACACACACACACACACACACACCCATGAGGAGGACAGGAGGAGGAGGAAAGCCTACTTTAGTCCTCTTTCCCTCTGATGCCACTTTCTGCTGTCCCACATTGAGACGAGAACTCCTCTCTTTGTGCTCGATCCAACTTGGCACATCGGCGATATAAAGGGGGACAAACACACACACTCACACACACACTCGAGAAACAGACAGAAACTCACCGCAGAACTGATCTTTGTCATAATTAAAACTCAAATCACTTTCAGAAGTTCACAGCATGAAAAACATTCGGGTCATTTCAGCTCCTGACTGGACTTTCTGAAGTATCCCGATGTTTTCCCGATGTGTTTCAGGATCCAGAAGCTGAACATTAAGATTGTTTCCGCCGAAGAATAAAACTTTAAAAAGATATTTGCGACTTTTTATCTCAAAATTGCGAGTTTACATCTAACAATTCTGACTCTATTTCTCTGAATTGCGGGATATGAAGTCAGAATTGCCTGAGGTAAAACCACGCACTTTTGATTTTAGCCTATATCATGTAATTCTTACTTTATTATCACGCAATTCTGAGTTTATAACGCAATTGTGAGAAGAAGAAAAAAAAAAAAGTCAGAATTGTGTGATTAAAAGTCAAAAACGCAAAAAGTGCACCAGAGAACGCTCCGGACTAACGCTCCTGTGGCGTCACTAGACCGTTCGTTCAGCGTTATCTGCTCTTTAATGTTCTCAAAACACTAGCACAACATTATTTATACAACGTTTCTTCCAGTATGTTTAATTTGGATGTTCGTCTAATGTTTTTATTTATTTTAACGTCCCTACTTGTTTGAGAACGGTCAGAGAACATTCAAAAGTAACGTTCCCATAATTTTTTACCAATGATACAATTTTCTTTTAGCATGACCACGTTTTCCAAACATTTTTAAATTGATATTTTGAACATAACATTAAGAAATAACGTTTTTATAACTTTACGGGAACATTAGCAAAACGTTCTTCGACCATATTGTTGTTAGCCGGGCAAATCCTCACACATGCTGACAAACACTTCTACTGTGTGACCGACATCACGACTGAAGGTTTAGAGGGGAAAAGCGTCTTTCCCTCAAAGTAACGTTTTAATAAAATGATTTAAGCTTGAACATCTTTTGCTCTTTCCTCGTGGAGCAACAAAAGCAGCGTCATCATCATCATCATCATCATCGTCATCATTAGCTGGAGTTAATCAGCCTGTAATGAATGTCAACGCTCATGTATTCATAACGAAGCGACTTTAAGCAGTGAAATGTGTCGTTACAGCAGAAACACTGACAGTGTGTGTGTGTGTGTGTGTGTGAAACTGCTTTATGAGAGATTAACTTTTTTGTTAGTTTGTTCGGCCACATGATCCTCTTACAGACACAGTGACCAGAAGAGACACTTACAGTAGTTTACACACACACACACACACACACACACACACACACACACACACACACACACACACACACACACACACACACACACACACACACACTCATAACAGAACATCACTTATAATCTGTTGTAACTTTATAAGTGTATTAGTGTCACTTCTGCTCTATTTAAAGCGTCCTCAGTAAATTACTAACATGTCAGTTTCTCACACAAAACTATCTTGTAATATCGTCACATGAACTTCTGCTATGATCCTTTAAGTCGTTTTTGGTCACGTCTGCTCTTCTGAATTATGCAAGAGCCTGTGTGTGTGTTTAGTGTGAGTTACAGTGAAGATCTCCTCCAGAGACTGAAGCTGCTGCACATCATCTGATCATAACTCATAAACTCCTGCTTCAGCGAAACAGTTTCAGCGCCTGCAGTCTGACCTTCAGTCACAGAACCTGATCACACACACACACACACACACACACACACACACACACACACACACACACACACACACACACACACACACACACACAGATCTTCCACACGAACCAATCACACACACACACACACACACACACACACACACTCAGATCCTCCACATGAACCCATCACACACACACTCAGATCCTCTCACACACACACTCAGTGTCTCCTCATCTCTGGATGGTGGCTGGAAAGAGGATTTCCTCAGACAAGAGGAGGATTAAACACACACACACACACACACACACACACACACACTCACTCACTGTCACTGGGACTTATTCACAGAATCAGTGTCAAATAACCGACAAACCAAAGAAACAGCTTGAGATTTACTGCTTTTATGAAAAAAAAAAAGATGTGCGTTTGTATATGTGTATGCGTGTGTTATATATATATATATATA
>NC_140218.1:1235586-1248086 GCF_951802725.1 Rutilus rutilus | reverse complement strand
TAAAATAAAATAAAATAAAATAAAATAACCAATAAAAAAAATATAAATATTAAAAAAATTGTGTGGTGTCTTAAGTTTTCTGAATACTTTTAACTGCTTACAGTGCCGGTTTGTGCTGTAAAAAGTTTCGTTTGTGCTGCTTCGGTTTTTTAGATATTAAAATAATATTTTTTGGTCATTCTGAGGTCCCAAATTCACCCAAAATAGTCTCGTTCGTTTGTACTTCGTTTGTGCTGGTTTGTGCCGGTACATATTTACTTTGTGCTGCGTCGGGCTTTAAATATTAGACATTAAATTATTGTTGATGACGTCACCAGTCCCCCACATGCTCCAAATTTACCCCAAATTGTCTCTTTCGTTTGTGCTGGTTTGTGCCGGTACAATTTTCGTTTGTGCTGCATCGGCCTTTAAAATATTAGACATGACGTCACCAGCCCCACACGCTCCAAATGCACCCAAAATAGACGCAATCGTTTGTGCTGGTTTGTGCTGTAAAAAGTTTATTTTGTGCTGCATCGGGTTTTAAAATATTAATCATTGAATGTTTGGTCGATGACGTCACCAGCCATACCCCTTCCAACTCCAGAGTTATCCTTCCCGTCTAGATCCAGTGCTACCACATCTTCAAATTACTATTATTTGAAGTTAACATTATAAAATACATAGACTTATACACCACAAAAATAGTTGAGGATAAATTCTTTAAAATTGGGCAATTCCAGCGTAATGTGACATTTGCAAGTCAAAACTTGAAATATAAATTATCAGAAAATGCACTTAATACAATTGAAACGTCTGTTTATATATCCATAGGCTACTCCCTTAATAAAAGAGTCCAGACATTAGAAAAATAGCAGTCTACTCATGCGTTTTATATTGAGGGAAATAGTCTAGACTTGTGCGTTACATTTTTTTTTTTTTTTTTTTTTTTTTTGTAATTCTATGAAGTAGCCTACACTGCACAAACCAAAAGTAATATACCCACCGGACGAAGAAGCGTTGGCTCTCCGCAGAACATAAATTATTCATTTTATTTTTCGTGTTTGCATATAGGAAAAAACAATGTTATGGACGGCACAGTTCTCCGTTACGGTGACCGCTCTGAAAGCGGCACTAAAAGACTGCTTTAAAACTTCCACAGAGACCTCAAACAGAAAGCACAAAGCCTTTCTTTAAGGTGAAATTCGTTTTGTATTAATTGTATCTTAATTTTAAGCAATGTTTCATCAACCAATTGCCAGGATTTAATAGGCAAAATAAGAAGTAAATAGGCCTATATCAGACAATCAGGACATGGAGGCGCCAGCGACTGAACTGCAGCTGTCTCATAAATTAACCGAAACTCAGCGCCTACTTGCATCACAGACATGTCTACTTTTAAACAGAACAATTAAAAACGAAAGAAAACAGACTGCTTTTCTCTCTGCCTATGTATGAAATGTGCATTTCTCTGTGGCGCGTTCACGAAGATGCAGGTGTGGGGCTGAAGTCACCGTCTATAATTCGCTTTCATTCAGTGTCTAATATTTTAAAGGCCGATGCAGCACAAACGAAAATTGTACCGGCACAAACCAGCACAAACGAAAGAGACAATTTGGGGTAAATTTGGAGCATGTGGGGGACTGGTGACGTCATCAACAATAATTTAATGTCTAATATTTAAAGCCCGACGCAGCACAAAGTAAATATGTACCGGCACAAACCAGCACAAACGAAGTACAAACGAACGAGACTATTTTGGGTGAATTTGGGACCTCAGAATGACCAAAAAATATTATTTTAATATCTAAAAAACCGAAGCAGCACAAACGAAACTTTTTACAGCACAAACCGGCACTGTAAGCAGTTAAAAGTATTCAGAAAACTTAAGACACCACACAATTTTTTTAATATTTATATTTTTTTTATTGGTTATTTTATTTTATTTTATTTTATTTTAATACAAAATTAAGCATCAGTCACACGTAGCTTACAGCCAGAGTAGTGAAAGTACATTACATATCATAGTAGCCTACATTACATATCATAGTGCATTGATGATTATATAAAGAAGACCAAATGTCAATAGCACAAATCTAAAATAAAACATTCCCATATCTAAAGAAAAGAACACTGACAGCTGCGGCCCTGTGCGAGCACAAACGAACCGGACAGGTTTGTAGACGAGATGGATGGAGAGCGCGGCTTGCTTGCTTGCGTGACGTCACTACTCCTCCAAAGATTTTGTGATGTCTAAAGAATGAAATCATTTATGATGGTTATTTCTACGGCACAAAACAGCACAAATCGAGCACAAACAAAAAGCACCGTTTTTTGGCGATTTGGACGGCATGGGGTGGAGAGTGACGTCACTGTCCCGAATCCAATGTGTTATTTCTAAGGAGGGGGAAAAGATACAATGTTCATCGTAACGGCACAAACCGGCACAAATCGAGCACAAACGAGCGGCACAGTTTTGCAACGATTTGGACCATATGGGGTGGACAGTTATGTAACTGTACTTAAAAAGTTAATTTTTTTATGTTTAAGAGGGGATCGTAGTTGCAGTGTTTTTTTCAACGGCACAAACCAGCACAAATCGAGCACAAACGAACGACACCGGTTTGGTGCGATTTAGATGAGGTGGGGTGGAGAGTGACGTCACTGCCCCGAATTAAATTTGTTATATCTGCGAGAGGAAAACAGATACAGTGTTTGTTTCAACGGCACAAACCAGCACAAACCGAGCACAAACGAACGACACCGGTTTGGTGCGATTCAGATGAGGTGGGGTGGAGAGTGACGTCACAGCTCCCGAATTAAATTTGTTATATCTGCGAAAGGAAAACAGATACAGTGTTTGTTTTGACGGCACAAACCAGCACAAACCGAGCACAAACGAATGACACCGGTTTGGAGCGATTTGAAGGACATGGGGTGGAGAGTGACGTCACACAACCCAAAAAATAATGTTCAATATCTCAAACACCAAACCAGCACAAACGTTCGTTTTTGCGGCACAAATCAGCACAAACGCAGCACAAACGAATGGCATAGTTTTGGAAATTATTTCGTTTTATGGGGTGCCAACTTCACGGAGGTTGATCCTTCAGGAATCACTCTAATATGATGAGTGCAGTAAGCGCTGAAACTATTTGCACTACAAACTAGTGTGTTTATGGTAGGAAATCTAAAATATGATAACAAATACCAGTTTGCAACATCGATGTGATGGTGTGTGTGCGTCTGACTCACGGTGTGTGTGTCTCTGCCGGTGTGTGTGTGTTTGAGCTCCAGTCTCAGGTTCCTCCGCTCCACCTCCGCTGAATGCAGTCGCTGCGTGAACTCCAGGATGTGCTTCTGAAGAGACGCCATCATCAACTACACACACACACACACACGCATTACAGCAACATCTCGAGGGCGGGACCACCAGTCACTCACATGAGATCCACCAGTAGCAAACCACAATCATCCAATCAATTCCACACAGACAAAATCAAGCCCCGCCCACATTTGTTCTTGTTCAAGTAAGCAATAAGCAGGGCCAAGAAACACTAGTTTCTTAAAAAAAATAATTGTCATTAAACCACCCAGCACTAAAATAGTAACACATTGTATAATGCTCTCATTTCATGTAATATATATTAATATAAACAATAATATATCTTATTGTGTGTATATATATATATATATTTTATATAATTGTTAAAACCATTCCGCATAATTCCGCAGATTTTTCCAAAAAATTCAGCAAAGAAATCACAAAAAAAGACTGCAGATTCTGTGTGGCCCTGGCAATAACAAGAGGCGAGTGCTGTATGGGGAATAACTCACGACTGAAGGGCGTAGTTCGGCTCGACGCGAAGCAGAGTTATTGACTTATTCACATACAGCACTCGCCTCTCGTACCTTATTGCTTTTATAAAACAGTTACCACACAATACAAATATTAAAGCCAAAAAATATGTATCAATGCAACTTTCATAAAGTAAAATCACTAAAAGCCTTCCTTCCGCTGGAAGAACTAGTCCCACCCTGACCGTAAACAGCAACAGAAGTTACATACATTATTTCTCCATTAGATGGCGGCAAAGACTGTGTTTATGAGTGAGTCAGTAGAGAAGACTTTTATATTGAAAGGACAAACTTGTTGTGAACACGGAGAAGCAAGAGGCAACTGATGAATGATTAGTTCAGGTCAGGACACGGAAAACCCCGTAAAAAAGACAAGATATCGCAGCGAACATTCAAACGGATTTTCTATTACAAATATTATTACAGGAAAATGCTGTCTACAGTAAATACACTCGCTTACTCGATCTCTCACAATACTCTACTCTATAAGCTTCAATGAACAATATCAAAGAGAACAATCATATGTTTACATTGCTAACAGTGGTTGCTAGGGGTGTTGTGTAGTGATACATAGAACCGTTGGGTGAAGCGGCCATTATCGTGAATAAAACACAGCTATTGACCAATCAGAATCAAGGACTGGAACTAACCGCTTAATAATCGGATATACGTCACTCTAGAGAAGAAATGACTAGTGTGACTTCCCTTTCATGCGAGTACCTTGCTGTTCCAGTAGCTGTGTTTGGTGTTCTGCGCGTGGAGTCCGTCACGCAGTCGCCGTGCCAACGAGTCCTTCCCATAATGCCCTGCGCACTGAGAGTCCACGTCCCACAGCAGCCGCTCCAACATCTTCCTGCACCCGCTCTGAGCCGCTGACATCACTCCAGCCGAGCCTGACGGTCACATGATCAGCGTTACAGCAATAGGTAACTCCTAGCTTTAATCGCCCGATAGCGACAATAATAGCTTTATTCGGCCGATAGCGACAATAACAGCTTTATTCGGCCAATAGCGACAATAACAGCTTTATTTGGCCGTAAGTGACAATAACAGCTTTATTCGGCCGATAGCGACAATAACAGCTTTATTCGGCCGATAGCGACAATAACAGCTTTATTCGGCTGATAGCGACAATAACAGCTTTATTCGGCCGATAGCGACAATAACAGCTTTATTCGGCTGATAGCGACAATAACAGCTTTATTCGGCCAATAGCGACAATAACAGCTTTATTTGGCCGTAAGTGACAATAACAGCTTTATTCGGCCGATAGCGACAATAACAGCTTTATTCGGCCGATAGCGACAATAACAGCTTTATTCGGCCGATAGCGACAATAATAGCTTTATTCGGCCGATAGCGACAATAATAGCTTTAGCTTTATTTGGCCGATAGTGACAATAACAGCTTTATTCGGCCGATAGCGACAATAACAGCTTTATTCGGCCGATAGCGACAATAATAGCTTTAGCTTTATTTGGCCGATAGTGACAATAACAGCTTTATTCGGCCGATAGCGACAATAACAGCTTTATTCGGCCGATAGCGACAATAATAGCTTTAGCTTTATTTGGCCGATAGTGACAATAACAGCTTTATTCGGCCGATAGCGACAATAATAGCTTTAGCTTTATTTGGCCGATAGTGACAATAACAGCTTTATTCGGCCGATAGCGACAATAATAGCTTTAGCTTTATTTGGCCGATAGTGACAATAACAGCTTTATTCGGCCGATAGCGACAATAATAGCTTTAGCTTTATTCGGCCGATAGTGACAATAACAGCTTTATTCGGCCGATAGTGACAATAACAGCTTTATTCGGCCGATAGCGACAATAATAGCTTTATTCGGCCGATAGCGACAATAACAGCTTTATTCGGCCGATAGCGACAATAATAGCTTTAGCTTTAGTTGGCCGATAGTGACAATAACAGCTTTAGCTTTATTCGGCCGATAGTGACAATAACAGCTTTATTCGGCCGATAGTGACAATAACAGCTTTATTCGGCCGATAGCGACAATAACAGCTTTATTCGGCCGATAGCGACAATAATAGCTTTATTCGGCCGATAGCGACAATAACAGCTTTATTCGGCCGATAGCGACAATAACAGCTTTATTCGGCCGATAGCGACAATAATAGCTTTAATTGGCCGATAGCGACAATAATAGCTTTAGCTTTATTTGGCCGATAGCGACAATAATAGCTTTAGCTTTATTTGGCCGATAGTGACAATAACAGCTTTATTCGGCCGATAGTGACAATAACAGCTTTATTCGGCCGATAGCGACAATAACAGCTTTATTCAGCCGATAGTGACAATAATAGCTTTAGCTTTATTTGGCCGATAGTGACAATAACAGCTTTATTCGGCCGATAGCGACAATAATAGCTTTAGCTTTATTTGGCCGATAGTGACAATAACAGCTTTATTTGGCCGATAGCGACAATAACAGCTTTATTCGGCCGATAGTGACAATAACAGCTTTATTCGGCCGATAGCGACAATAACAGCTTTATTCGGCCGATAGTGACAATAACAGCTTTATTCGGCCGATAGCGACAATAATAGCTTTAATTGGCCGATAGCGACAATAACAGCTTTATTCGGCCGATAGCGACAATAATAGCTTTAGCTTTATTTGGCCGATAGCGACAATAACAGCTTTATTCGGCCGATAGCGACAATAACAGCTTTATTCGGCCGATAGCGACAATAACAGCTTTATTCGGCCGATAGCGACAATAACAGCTTTAATTGGCCGATAGCGATTATTGTCCGATACATCGGTGCATCAGTTAAGTGTGTGTGTGTTTCTCACTGGTTCTGCTGATTTCCTCCTGGACTTCCTCCATGCACGTGTGCACAAACTCGATCAGCGGAGCGGATGTGAGCGTCTTCATCACCCTGTCCTCCTCATCCTCTCTCACACACACCTCGCTCACACACACCTGCGGCCCGACGCCCACCGCCACCCTGAACATCACGCCGGAGCCGCGTCCCAGAGCGCGCAGACGCCCGGCCGCTAGCACAGCAATGGCGTAGCGCCGAAACCTGCCGCGACCTTCGACCCCGGGCTCGCCGAGCGCGTGCAGGAGCTTCATGACCTCAGTCTTCATGGCGTCCGCGTCACTCACTCGCTCCTGCAGCACAAGCTTCTGCCACGCTAGCAAACACACCTGCCTCCGCAGCGCGCGCACACACCCCGCCAGCAGCCCGCACGCCGCACACAGACGCATCACTTCCTGTCTCTGCTCGGACTGAGCGCACTCCAGAGAGTGGACACGCCCCTCTGACTGCTCCAGCTGAACACGGAGATCCTGCAGAGATAGATTTGTAGTAATTTTAAGATAATGCAGCGGGAGTTCTTCTCTATATCAGTGTTCCTGAACTCCTGAACTCCATTGTATCTTGAGTTTCTTCCGGGAACGAACACGTCATTTAAACATCTTTCCCTCGCGGGTCAAAATGACCCAAAGCCCTAAAATTATACTTTTTTTTTTTTGTCCAGAAAGCTTATTTTATTTCATTTTGAAGTTTGATATTTTTAAATGCAATTTTTTTGTTATATTTACCTTTAAATGACTAGTTTTGATCAATTAATAAATACTAATTTAAGCACATTCCTCACATTCTTTCAACTTAAAATGAAAATAACTCATAATTTCATGCATAAACCTTTTAATTCAGCTCAAAATATCTTACATTGTGTGTCTTTGCCGACCTCTTGTGGAAAATAAATAATATAACATGATATTTCATAACTCTAGATGGCCTTATAGCTCTATATGAGCAAATGAGCTGTTCCGCTGGGTCCTAAAGTCAGTTCTCTTCAGTGTGCGTTCAGATACACATGTAGACATTATAAAATCATTTTTTGGTAAAGTTTGAGCATTTTTAGGTTTTTCTATGTGAACTGAAGCATTCCTCGCATTCATTCATTCCTAAAGGGGTCAAATTGACCCGAGAGGGAAGGATTTGTTACTATTTTAAATTTCAACCATAAAACTCCTCGAATCCATTCATTTTTTTGTGTATTCGTGGTTCAAGTGCGACAAAAGTCCTCTGATGAACAGTGAATTTTTAACATTTACAAAAAATTAGTTTCGGGTCAAAATTACCCAAGGGAAGGAAGATACGGGTTAAATAATTCATGCGCAGAATAAAGGGGCGGGGCCTGGATGAGTTAGTTAGTAGTGTGTTAAACTGGCGGTTATGGTAAGGGGCGGGACATTTCCCAAACACACTCGAAGCGCTCGACCAATCACAACACACTGCTCCAGCCGACCAATCAGAGCACAGTGTGCTTTTCAGAAGGAGGGGCTTCATAGAGACAGGAAGTAAACAAAGCGTTACTGACAGACTGGGAAGAGAGGAGCCGCAACAATGGAGAATATGAGGAGAATAATCAACATTCAAGCAGAAAAACCTGAAAACATCATCAAGACTTTGAGAAGAGGCACAATATGGGCTCTATAAAGTAAACTTTTGAAGGCCAGATGTGAAAACGTAACCACTGATAGACATTTTAGTTGAGTAGTAAATCAGTGACAGTGAGAGTGTGTGTACCTGTGTTTTCAGCTGCAGCTGGTGGATGAGGTGTGTGTGTTGCGTGTTGAGATCTTCTCTCTGTTTGACCCAGCTCTCCTCTCTCTGTCTCATCTGTGCGCTCACACTCTCCAGCGCTGCCGACTTCCCCTCACACACACTCTCCAGACACGACACCTGACACACACACAACCTCTCAGACATCAGGACTGTACAACATCTACAGCACACCTTTCCCACAAGCCCCTTGCTCACCTTCTGATTGGCTGCGGAGAGGTCAGAGGTCAGCGTGTCCATGTGCTCCTGCACCAGCGCACTGAGCTCCGCCCACGAGAAGCTACCCAACATGCAGTGCGGCGGCGTCACCAGCACACACCCGGCGAGCATACGCTGATAGAGTGTGTGCAGGAACGCCAGTTTCTCCTAAACACAATAATAAAAGCACTTTATGAGCCAATTATATCCTAATGAAGGAACAAACACAGAGAGTGTAAGTGTGTGAACCTGACAGTGCTATTTTTGTATCAATTATATATGATTATAGTTTTTATTAATATTTTGAATTAGTTTTTTTTATTTTGATATATTCCATTTTAAGTGAATTTAATGTAATGTTTGGTAATTTTGTTGTGTGTTTTTGTCATTATGGTTCTCTTCTTTTAGTGTCACTAATTTACTATTATAGTTTTTATTCATATATTTTGAATTAGTTTTTATTTTTCACGTAAAATTTAGTTTAGCTTTTAGTCATTTTGTTTTGTGTTTTTGTAATTTTTAGTAGTTTTGTTTTAAAAAATGCTTATACAATTTTTACTTTAGTTTTCATTATTTTAGTACATAAAGTTAAAAGAAAATGAGAACTGATGCCTTAGCAACTAGCAGAAATAAAATAATATGTTTATTGTATGTATGTATGCATGCAAATATATATATATATATATATATATATATACACACAATAAACATGTATAAAATCAAGCATATGGGCTTATTTACTTTTATATATTTCAGTTAATGTTTATTTTATTTCAAGTAACAAAGCTTGTGTTAGTGTTGGTACCTGGCAGTCGTTGTGATGCTGCTGCCGCAGTGTGTTCATCTGTGTGTGTGTGTGTGTGTGTTGTGTTTTCTCCTCCTGAAGCTGCTGAGAGAGTCTGCGCAGTTCGACTGCAGCGTCTGAGACACAGGCACGCAGACGCTTCGCCTCCTCAGTCACACACACACCGCGAGCCTCACACTCCTGCACGCGGACAGAAGAAAGACCATCATCTCATCAGACTCAACATCCTCTCATTCATCATCAGAACAACGACACACACACACACACACACACACACCTGGAGGTTCATCTGGAGATCCGTGATCGTTTCATCCTTCTGTCTGATCTCGTCATTCAGCTTCTGCATCACTATCAGTGACTCCTGCGACTGACACACACACACACACACACACACACACACACACACACACACACATGCACATTTTCACCGTGTTTTTTAGGAATAAAATGTCAGATAAACTGGTGTGAGTGATATATGAACAAACCCCTCTGGAAAAATATATGTAATATGTGAATTTTGTTGTGTAAGTGTCACTGAAGTGGAGGAAAGCTCTTTTATAAACAGCCTTTACAGATGTGTGTGTCCTAACTGAAGTCTACAGATGAAGTTACTGAAGTCAGCAGAGATCTGCCGTGCTCGTCACACATGCCTTATTCTAGCCCAGCCTGAGACGTCAGCGGGAAACACTTAAACGTTTGCATTGTTCATGTGTGAGCTCGACATCAGACACACACAGTTTATGAGCTCACTGTGTTCAAGGAAACATCCAGCGAAGTCTTCATCAGAATGTGCTCGGCTAATCCCTTCAGTGCTTTAAATGTGCATTACAAGACTTTAAAGCAGATTTATGGTGTGTGTGTGTGTGTGTTGTACCTGTGTGCTGTAGTTGTGTAGCGTTCGCTGCAACACGTCCATTAGAGCAGAAGCGTTGTGTTTACATCCCTCCCCTACAAAACACACACACACACACACACACTTATACAGTACAGATCACTTCATAGCAGCAAACAGCAGATAACAGTGCTCATCAGCGTTGGGGAAAGTTACTTTTAAAAGTAATGTGTTACAATATTGAGCGACTTCCTAAAATGAACTCATTCAGTTATAGTTGCTTTAGGGGAAGTAATGCGTTGTGTTTCTTCTCACCGATCTAAGATCTCGGTTTGTTTAACGCTTTCAGCAACATAGCCTGTAAAACACCCATCTTCCCTTTCTCTTAAAGTCCCCCTGTGGTGTAAATCCAGCGTTTAATGTAGTTTATGTGTCTATGTGGTGTTTTTAATGTGCTTTAAGACAAAGCATGTGTAAGTTCATAAGTCGACACCATTGCTGAGTATTTCCTCCTTAAAACTGCAGTGAACCAAAGACAGTCTCAAACACACGCTTTGAAATCGCTGCTGTTTCTGACGTCACAAACTACCTTGTAACCAATCAGATCAACGTGTGATCGTCAACCAGTGGATCTCTGAGCTGAGTGAGTGAGTGGAGGCGGGGCTCATTTGCATATTCATAGAACCGCGCATACTAAATGAGGCTGTCGAGTTACATTCGAGCTATTTAAGGCATCAAGAAGGAAAAAACGTTTTAAAGGTGCTGTATGTAGTTTTCAGCGACCTCTAGCGGTGATGTTTCAGATTGCAACCACTAAGTTTACAAGCGCGTGCTCGAATTTATGAGCGAGCACTGTGGGTACTGAGACGCAACACACCGGAGAAAGCATCACACAACATGCTGGAAACTAAGGTAAACTCCACTGCAACGTTACAATAATAGGCTACTTTCATCAGCTTGACGTTGAACTAATGCTCCATGCTCGTACCATGATAAGTATGGAGCCCTATCAACCGTGCCGAATTTTGCCACAGCAAGCACCACTTCACATTTTCTTCAGGAAATGTACATTCTAGGTTTGTAGATACGGTATCTCCATGATTCAAATGCCCTGCCGATGTTGAGCCGTGTTTTTTCACCCGAAGTTCATGCGATTCACGTCTGGCCTAACGAGCTTCAGCAGAAATTATTATTATTTTTTTCAATATGTGGAGTTTGTGGGAGCAGGTCGTTTCTTAAGCCTGTTTTATGCTTCTGCGTCGAACTAGCTACGTCGTAGGCTGTGTGTAGCGCGCGTACCCTACGGCGTAACCTGACGTGCACCTCTCCAAAAATGTAACAACACGTCAATTCTACGCGGACACAAGCGCTGTGATTGGTCTGCCAGAACCCCTCCCTCGGGGTTTCACACGCTCCCTAGGTACGCGTCAACGCGGACAACGACACAGAAGTATAAATTAAAACCAACACGTTGCCTACGGCGTATAGGCTCCGGCGTAGGTCCGACGCAGAAGTATAATGAGGCCTTTAGTGTTATCAGACATGTCATAAGTTGCATAAGTCATAAGTCCATGTCATAAGTTGCAGTGTCGTCGCTGTTGAGTGCAGTCAGTAGGCTAGATGAGGCGAGAGGCTCGGGAGCGCGCGTGCAGCTCACGTCACTGGATTTCGCGGTAAATCCGACCCAGCTCCTTCACATAAAAATAAGAATACTTGCTTTCCGAGGTAATAGCAAAACCCGCAAAGTGGATCATTTTAATGTGAGATTACAACCCCTTCACACACAGGCAATAAAAAAAGGATTCATTTTAGTAGAAAAGTTACATACAACACCTTTAAATATGTAATACTGGAGCTCAAAGATGAGTTTTCAGGGATTAGTTATTGACTACAGGAGGACTTTAACACATTTAGAACGTATTTAATATATTTTGGGCACTCTGAATATTTCCTGAGCCTATACAGAATCTCTCTTAACATTACGGGTTATATTACCTTGTAATATGTTGGAGAATAGAGATAATTATAATTAATTAATAAAGCAATTTAATTAAACTGAAAAATAATGTGCATTACTTTTTTTCAAAAGTAACTAAAATATGAATGTGAAATTTATAAAGTAATGCGTTACCTTGCTCATTAAATCAAAACAGTAATCCGCTTACGTGACACAAGTTACCCCAACACTGGTGTTCATTTTGCAAAGTTCATCAATTATG
>NC_140218.1:1220586-1228086 GCF_951802725.1 Rutilus rutilus | reverse complement strand
ATATGCAGAAGGGGGTGAAGGTGAGTTCATATACAAACAATGGGCGTGTGTTAGCCTAAGCTAGCTAAACACGGCTATCATTTTATTTACTTCAATGTCGATAGCAATTAAATGATAATACAATCATATTATTGTTTTACAAAGGCAAAATCACGGCTAATTTAATGCATGTAAGATGTGTCTCTGCCGGTAAAGTGTTTTGTTCATTGTTTTGGTGTGCTGAAGACACATGATGAGTGTTATTTGTATTCATTTGTATCTTGTTTTCTCAGATGAAGATTAACGTTACATCTGATCAGAACACCGATGATTTTATTCCAGGCGATATAGTGTTTGCTAAGATGAAGGGATATCCTTTCTGGCCTGCCAGAGTGAGTTTCTGTACAGCAGATATCAGGCATATTCATCACATGTAAAAAAACAAACAAGTTGAAATCTGACTGTTTTATGTGTTGTTGTTGTTGTTTGTCACTCAGATTGGAGAAGGAAAAGCCCCAAGAAATAAGATCCCCATCTTTTTTTATGGAACACACTCCACGTAAGTGAACTCGGATCGAACACACACGTGATGAAACAATCAAAACAAAACGCACAGCCTCCATTAAACCAAAGGTTTGCTATGTATTGTACAACTGTCCGCATAATGCGTTGTTATACAGAGAAACTCGAATTATAATGCAGAAATATCTAATCTATGTATAAAATAAATCATCTTAACGTGTTTATAAGACCACCTCAGGACTTAAAAATGAGAACACAAAGTTGGATTAACAGTAATTAATTTTTTATTAATTTTTACATACCATATGTGCAACGTTTAGAGCCAAATGATCATTTAGATTAAATAATATAATTTACATTTGCTATTTACTACACTAGTTTAAACATATATTTTAACGTTTTATAAGTTGCAAAATGAAAATGCATTATAGATATGATTAGATAGATATGTTTAAAATCGGCATACGCCACATAGTTTAAAGCGAATATGGTCACTACAATTATGAGCTTAATTGCATTAGTTTGATCGAAGTGTCGCGTTTACACGAGGTAAAGTTTAATCGCAATATTGCAAAAATCCCATTATAATCGCATTTTTGGTGCACATGTAAACATAGTCAATCAGACAAATAAACTAAATTTACATGAACTACAATATTGCGATATTAAGACAATCGTCATTGTCACTTGCAATTTAGTAATAACTAGCATTGCACTCTCTTCCAGAACATTTCTCTTCCCCAGAGACATCGCCCCCTACTGGCCAAACAAAGAGAAGTACGGCCGGCCCATCAAGCGGGGCGGGTTCGAGGAGGGCATGTGGGAGATCGAGAACGACCCGGGCGTGGGCCTCAGAGGTCACAAGGTCAGTGTTGTTTGCTGTTAAGGCATGATAAATATAATGATAAAGATATCGTTCAAAAAATTGTTCTAAATGGACAGAATAGCACCACACCACAATTCTAACGATAATTTCACAGAGGAAAGAAAAATAATTTGAATCACAACGTTAACTATGTTAATACAGTTATCGTTATAGTTATCGTCCGCTGGTGTGGACGCTATTATAGTTATCGTTATAGTTATCGTCCACTGGTGTGGAGGCTAATATAGTTATTGTTATAGTTATCGTCCGCTGGTGTGGAGGCTAATATAGTTATTGTTATAGTTATCGTCCGCTGGTGTGGGCGGTAATAAAGTTATCGTTATAGTTATCGGTGTGAACAGCCTTAAAGACTGTAATGCGTGGGCCTTGTGTTCCTGACAGAAAGCAGCGCTGGTGAAACGACTGTCAGAGAGTCGACAGAGACCGAAAGACAGGAAGAAGAAAGCAGAAAATCAGAGCGAAGCCAAAAACCAGACTGGATCCCGTAACGATTCGGTGGCGAAGGCTGATTTGCCGACGAATCGGCCTTCGCCACCGAAAGCAGCGACGCCACGTAGCAGAGAAACTCAAAGCAAAGCAAAGTCTGAATCTGTCAAGTCGACGGATGATAAAACAACCGAAACCAGGTCGACGCGCTCCAGAGATTCAACGGCAAAGGTCGTCACGCCCGACGAAAGACGGACGAAAGAAGTCGCGTCCGCGAGGACAGTGACGTCACTCAAGACGGTCGCGGCAGGGAGGAGGATGTTGCCGTCCAGGAAGATTGTTCTAGCGAGACGAGCCGCTGTGGCAAAGACACTTTCCGCTCACAGGAAACGCGTACTGAATAGAAAGATCATTTCAACGGCGAACAAACGGATGGATGCTAACAATCGCCAAAAGGTTTGTGTGACGCCATTCTCCATCACATCTGAACCTGGTTTATGAGTTGCTAATGTTGTGTGTGTTGTGTTTGAAATCATTCAGCCCTTGAGGATTACGCGCTCTACTGCAGATCTGACCCAGACCACCGATGACATCACTGCCGCGCCGGTCAGGCCGCCCACTCTGAGACGCATACGCTCGCTAACGAAATCTGAAGTGAAGGGAGACACGCCCACTTCTCTACCAGTAACGAGCAGCTCCGCCCCCTCCGGCCCAGCAGGTGATCTGAAGTCTTGCTAACAATGTGTTAAATCTAAGCTAAATGCTAACAACATGTTAAAATGTGTTAAATCATGTTAGCAATATGCTAACTCATGCTAGCAACATGTTAAAATGTGTTAGCAATGTGTTAAATCATATTAGAAACATGTTAGCAATGTAGTAAATCAGGCAAGCAATATGTTAATTCATGTTAGAAACATACCAGCAACGTGTTAAATCATGTTAGCAACATGTTCAAACATGTTAGCAATATGTTAAATCATGTTAGAAACATTAAAACATTCTAACAAGGTTAAATCATGTTAGAGACATGTTAGCAATGTACTAAATCATGTAAGCAACATGTTAAAACATGTTAACAAAATGCTAAATCATGCTAAAACATGTTAACAATGCGTTAAAACATTTTATTGACTTCAAACTTTCATAAACTTTCATTCGTTCTACTGTAGATTTGACTGAGACCACCGATGACATCACTGCCTCGCCGGTCAGACCGCCCACTCTGAGACGCATACGCTCGCTAACGAAATCTGAAGTGAAGGAAGACACGCCCACTTCTCTTCCAGTAACGAGCAGCTCCGCCCCCTCCGGCCCAGCAGGTGATCTGAAGTCTTCCTAACAATGTGCTAAATCTAAGCTAAATGCTAACAACATGTTTAAATGTGTTAAATCATGTTAGCAATATGTTAAATCATGCTAACAACATGTTAAAATGTGTTAAAAATGTTAAATCTAAGCTAAATGCAACAACATGTTAAAATGTGTTAGCAATGTGTTAAATCATGCTAGCAACATGTTAGCAATGTAGTAAATCAGGCAAGCAATATGTTAATTCATGTTAGAAACATGCCAGCAACATGTTAAATCATGCTAGCAACATGTTCAAACATGTTAGCAATATGTTAAGTCATGTTAGAAACATTAAAACATTCTAACAATGTTAAATCATGTTAGAGACATGTTAGCAACGTACTAAATCATGTAAGCAACATGTTAAAACATGTTAACAAAATGCTAAATCATGCTAAAACATGTTAACAATGCGCTAAAACATTTTATTGACTTCAAACTTTCATTCGTTCTACTGCAGATTTGACTGAGACCACCGATGACATCACTGCCGCGCCGGTCAGGCCGCCCACTCTGAGACGCAAACGCGCGCAAACGAACTCTGATGTGAAGGAAGACACGCCTACTTCTCTTCCAGTAACGAGCAGCTCCGGCCCAGCAGGTGATCTGTGCTAAGTCATGCTAGCAACATGTTAAAATGTGTTAACATTGTGTCAAACCATGTTAGAAACAATGTTAGCAACATGCTAGCAAAGGTAGTAAATCAGGCGAGCATTTTTGCTAATTCACGTTAGAAACATACCAGCAACGTGTTAAATAATGCTAGCAACATGTTTAAACACGTTAGCAATAGATCATGTTAGAGACATGTTAGCAACATACTAAGTCTTGTAGGCAACATGTTATAAAACATAAAACATGTTAAAAAAAAGTGTTAAAATGTTAGAACATGTTAAATCATTTGATTGATTTCAAACTTTCATAAACTTTTATGCATTCTGCTGCAGATCTGACCAAGACCACCGATGACATCACTGCCGCACCAGTCAGGCCGCCCACTCTGAGAAGCAAACGCTCGCTAACAGTCTCTGATGTGAAGGAAGACACGCCCACTTCTCTTCCAGTGACGAGCAGCTCCGCCCCCTCCGGCCCAGCAGGTGATCTGTGCTAAGCCATGCTAGCAACGTGTTAAAACTTTTTAGCAATGTTTTAAATCATGTTAGCAACATGCTAACACATGTTAAATCATGCTAGCAACATGTTAGCAACGTAGTAAATCAGGCGAGCAATATGCTAATTCACGTTAGAAACATACCAGCAACGTGTTAAATCATGCTAGCAACATGTTTAAACACGTTAGCAATATGTTAAATCATGTTAGAGACATGTTAGCAACATACTAAATCTTGTAGGCAACATGTTAAAAATGTGTTAAAATATGTTAGAACATGTTAAATCATTTGATTGACTTCAAACTTTCATAAACCTTTATGCATTCTGCTGCAGATCTGACTAAGACCACCGATGACATCACTGCCGCGCCGGTCAGGCCGCCCACTCTGAGAAACAAACGCTCGCTAACAGTCTCTGATGTGAAGGAAGACATGCCCACTTCTCTTCCAGTGACGAGCAGCTCCGCCCCCTCCGGCCCAGCAGGTGATCTGTGCTAAGTCATGCTAGCAACATGTTAAAACTTGTTAGTTATGTTTTAAATCATGTTAGAAACATGCTAAACACGTAGTATATCAGGCGAGCAATATGCTAATTCACGTTAGAAACGTACCAGCAAAGTGTTAAATCATGTTAGAAATATATTAAAACATTCTAACAATGTTAAATCATGCTAGAGACATGTTAGCAATGTATTAAATCATTCAAGCATCACGTTAAAACATGCTAACAATATGTTAAATCATGCTAAAACATGTCTGCGATATGTTACAATATGCTAGCAACTTGTTAAAACATTAGCAATGTGTTAGAACTTATTAAAATAGTTTATTGAAAATCTTCAAACTTTCATAAACTTTCATGCATTCTACTGCAGATCTGACCGAGACCACCGATGACATCACTGCCGCGCCGGTCAGGCCGCCCACTCTGAGACGCAAACGCTCGTTAACAAACTCTGATGTGAAGGAAGACACGCCCACTTCTCTTCCAGTGACGAGCAGCGCCGCCCCCTCCGGCCCAGCAGGTGATCTGAAGTTTTGTCAACAATGTGCTAAATCATGCTAGCAACATGTTAAAACGTGTTAGCTATATGTTAAATCATGTTAGGAACCTATTAAATCATGTTAGAGACATGTTAGCAACTTATTAAATCATTCAAGCAACATGTCTGCGATATGTTAAAATGTGCTAGCAACTTGTTAAAACATGTTAGCAATGTGTTAGAACTTATTAAAATATTTTATTGAAAATCTTCAAACTGTCTACTGCAGATCTGACGGAGACCACCGATGACATCACTGCCACGCCGGTCAGGCCACTCAATCTGAGACGCAAGCGCTCGCTAACGAACTCTGATGTGAAGGAAGACACGCCCACTTCTCTTCCAGTGACGAGCAGCGCCGCCCCCTCCGGCCCAGCAGGTGATCTGTGCTAAGTCATGCAAGCAACACGTTAAAACATGCCTGAAACATGTCTCACTGTAGTAAAACATCCAAGCAACATGTTAGAAAATGCTAACAATATGCCAAATCATGCAAGCTACATGCTAAAACATGTCGGCGCTGATGGCCTCGTGGGCAGCGCGGACATGTAGCACCGTTGCACTTCAAGCAACCCGAGTTCGAGTCCCGGCTCGCGGACCTTTCCCGAATCCCGCCCCCCCCTCTCTCTCCCACCTCTCGCTTCCTGTCAACTCTATACTGTCCTATCATAACAAAGGCATATATATATATATGTATATATATATATATATATATATATATATAAAAAGCTCAAACATGCTAAATCATGCTAAAACATTTCAGCAACTTGTTAAAACATGTTAGCAATGTGCTAGAACATGTTAAAACATTTTATTGATTACTTTGAGTAAAATCTTAACTTTCGTGCGTTCTACTGCAGATCTGACCGAGACGACCGATGACATCACTGCCGCGCCGGCGCCGGTCAGGCCGCCCACACTGAGACGCAAACGCTCGCTAACGAACTCTGATGTGAAGGAAGACACGCCCACTTCTCTTGCGGTGACGAGCGGCTCCGGCCCAGCAGGTGATCTGAAGTCTTGCTTTCAGTGACAGAAATCTTTTTACGGTTTGTCCACGGATCCTTAAAAATTCTTAATGTTTTCAATTCTTTAATGTAAAAATAAGGCTAGAAACATGCTAACAACGTGCTAAATCATGCTAGCAACATGTTAAAACGGGTTAGCGATGTGCTCGAACATGTTAAAACATTTTATTGACTGGGTAAAATCTTAAAAGACTTTAAGCCACCATCACAGTTTTACATCTAACTTTACTCATCTAGTTAACACTAAAATGTCTTAAATGAATGTTACAAAGTCTTAAAATGCAACCGATCCGAGATTTAGATTTAGTTTTTAACTCCTTGCTTTTCAAAGTGAATTAAGACAGAAATACATTGCTCTTGTTACATTATTATTTGTATCCCTAAATATAAATATTTTATTATTATTATTTTTATTGATTTTCTCATTACATCGAATTGATTTGGAAAAACCCTGTTTTTAACTCTTTCCTCGCCAGTGTTTTTTTAAAGTTGCCTGTCAGCGGCAGCATTTATGGTAATTTCCTCAACTTTCATGGCCCCCAGAAAATGTTCTTGTATAAATATCTGAACATGCGATATCTTAAAAAAAATGTATTCTAGCTTCATGAATTCTGTTTTATCAACACTTTAATGTGTGTACAAACATGCTTGAGGAAAGAGTTAATAAACATTCCTGGTCTTATTTTGTGAGTTATTTTAAAGCTGCACTGTGGAAGAAGTGCTTAACATTAACAACATAATATTATTATGCACATGTTCCAATTCATATTCTTGCCTTATCCTGATTTTTCTAAGAAATCTGTTTTATTTTTTCCCACATTTTCCCATATAAGTCACATTACAGAAGTAAATGAATAGTTGTGGATTTTGTTTTATGTTTTCATTATTATTAGTGCCGTGCAACGATTCATAAAAGTTTGTGTTTATATAATATATGTGTGTATGCTGTGTATAATTGTTTTGTATAAATACACACATATGCATGTATATATTTAAGAAAAATGTGTTATTTATATATAAAATATTTATACTTGCATATATTTTAAATATATAAACAGTATATACATGCAAATACTTCTTAAATACATGCATGTGTGTATTAATATATACAAAATAATTATACACACACACACACACATGTATATATGTAT
>NC_140218.1:1180586-1215586 GCF_951802725.1 Rutilus rutilus | reverse complement strand
ATATATATATATATATATATATATATATATATATATATATATATATATTTCAATTATTTTAATGATCACAATTTAAGTTTTAATTTTATTAAATTGAACAAGCGCAACATTCAGCATTCAATCAAATATTCTAAAAGACTTATTATTAATAATAATGTTATTTCAACATAATATCTTGTTATTTCGACATAATATGTGTGCGTGCAACAAGCAAGATGTGCATTTGTAAATCCGGTGACGCGTACATTGATTTTTATTAATAAACGAGTGTTTTCTGTGTCAGTGTCGGCTGCAAAGATGAAGTTGACGATCGCCATCTCCGTAGTGAACGCGCCTGTAGAGAGAAATGGACATAATGGATTACATAATCATAGAGTAGCCTTTTTCTTTTCGTTTTGAATTATTTAGTTTAAAGACATTTCAAGCTTTGTGTATTTGATGTATTTCTCATGTCTGTGAGGCATACACTGAGTTTCGTTAAGTTAGGATGAGATGCGCTCCAGTTAACGTGCAGTCCAAGTAACCGCGCCGGCGCCTCCATGAAAATTGATTAAAATTAAGATACAATTTATACAAAACGAAATTCACTTTAAAGAAAGGTTTTCTACAAAACAAAACTTAATGAAGTGGTCAAAATCATGTCTGACCCACTCCATGTCTCTCGATATATTGCGCATCCTATCTTACTCGTGCTGTTCAAATTGCTGCACATTCGTTTAATTCTGAATCTTGCACACACAAGTGGAAAGGCATTTGTTCAAATCAAGTTCACGGATAATTGTGCGTGCATTTATTAATCATTATGGTACTAAAATCATAACAATGTAGGCTATGCTATGTACAAAAAATCAGATGAGCCCAGAATATGAACACAACGTTTAATTACACGTTAAGCATTTTCCTCCCAGGGAAAACCATTATAAGAACGCTTAATGTGGCTTATGCAGATTACAGTGTCCCCTTATTATGTCGAAATAACAAGATAAGTTTTCTTATTTCTTCTTCAAAATGCGGTTCTGGGCTTCCATAGAATACAGCCTGAATATAATTGCTTCCAGAATTTATTTTTGGGGGTGCTATCGGGGTGCTTTGGTCTTTCTTTGGGGTGCGCCGCCCATGCTCATTAATGTTAATAAAACAACAAAATACAGCTTTAACAGATTAAACTATATTTAAGAACTTCAAGTGAGCTTTAAGTAATAAATGAAAAAGCAAAGTTACCCCCCCCCCCCCCATCCATATATATATATATATATATATATATATATATATATATATATATATATATATATAAATATAAATATAAATGATCGGAACCGTGAACTCCGTGATCCGTTGCGCCCCTAATCTGAGTTTCTGTATCAGCCCTGTGTGTGTGTGTGACTGACCTCATCTGTGTTCTCAGGAGCTGACCCGAGGACTCGCCCGCCGGAGTGTTTTTAACCTTCTTTCTGTTGCTATTCCTGAATCGGGAGAGAGAGAGAGAGAGTTTTATCGGATCGCCGCTGCAGTTATTTATTGGCGTTGAGACGAAGAGTGTTTCGTCTGGTGTAAATCCCACGTTCCCCTCGCCGCCAGTGTTTCAGGAGATCCTCCCGCTGCTGCTTTTAGATTTTCTACTTCACGTGTCATAGATGATCCCGGTGGACGAGCCACGTTCTGCAGGAAGAGAGAGACACACACTAATAAAGCGTGTTTATCCCGTCAGTTTCAGGATCTCGTGTGTGATGCTGATGGTCCAGATTTACACGCCTTCCCTTTATCACAGAGCATTAACACACACATGAAGACTTCCTCTGTGTCTCCTACAGTCATCATGACACTACAGCTGAAGTCCTCTCGCCGTTACCACTAAAGCAGTGTCTAAAACACGTCTCGTAATCTGTCAGAGTTTCTCCAACACTTCAGATGGACGCTTGTTCTCGGTTCTGTTTGTACGATGTTAAACGCAAGCATTAAGATGTTCAGTAGTGTGTGTGTGTGTGTGTGTGTGTACACAGGGCAGCTATATCATCATCATCATCAGTGTACAGTAACACTGGGCTCGTTCACACACACTGATCTGGTCTGAATCCGGTGCTAACGCGGCAGACGATGCCTTTACCCCGTGTGTGTGTGTGTGTGTGTGTGTGTGTGTGTTTGGAAACATGTAGCTGTCACACACTCGCGCTGCGCTCGACGCCCCTAGATTTGTATTATAGCACTTGCATGTGCTGCTTGTGTTGATGTTACAGTCAGTATGATCTCAATCACATTAAACTGATCTGCAATACGCTCCGCTGCTTGTGTTATGAGTTCATCCGAGCTTCTGATGACCTGAAGTGCGATCTTTCACTTCCAGTGTCATGATGAAATGGCTGAACATTTGGTTCACACAAAATTGGATTACTAAAGCATGTATATTATATTTTAATCTGTTCATATATATATATTTATATATCATTTGTTTATAATATATAGTTGCGTATCTATATTCTCTCTATATACAGTGAGGAAAATAAGTATTTGAACACCCTGCTATTTTGCAAGTTCTCCCACTTAGAAATCATGGAGGGGTCTGAAATTGTCATTGTAGGTGCATGTCCACTGTGAGAGACATAATGAAAAAAAAAAAATCCAGAAATCACAATGTATGATTTTTTAACTATTTATTTGTATGAAACAGCTGCAAATAAGTATTTGAACACCTGAGAAAATCAATGTTAATATTTGGTACAGTAGCCTTTGTTTGCAATTACAGAGGTCAAACGTTTCCTGTAGTTTTTCACCAGGTTTGCACACACTGCAGGAGGGATTTTGGCCCACTCCTCCACACAGATCTTCTCTAGATCAGTCAGGTTTCTGGGCTGTCGCTGAGAAACACGGAGTTTGAGCTCCCTCCAAAGATTCTCTATTGGGTTTAGGTCTGGAGACTGGCTAGGCCACGCCAGAACCTTGATATGCTTCTTACAGAGCCACTCCTTGGTCATCCTGGCTGTGTGCTTCGGGTCATTGTCATGTTGGAAGACCCAGCCTCGACCCATCTTCAATGCTCTAACTGAGGGAAGGAGGTTGTTCCCCAAAATCTCGCAATACATGGCCCCGGTCATCCTCTCCTTAATACAGTGCAGTCGCCCTGTCCCATGTGCAGAAAAACACCCCCAAAGCATGATGCTACCACCCCCATGCTTCACAGTAGGGATGGTGTTCTTGGGATGGTACTCATCATTCTTCTTCCTCCAAACACGTTTAGTGGAATTATGACCAAAAAGTTCTATTTTGGTCTCATCTGACCACATGACTTTCTCCCATGACTCCTCTGGATCATCAAAATGGTCATTGGCAAACTTAAGACGGGCCTTGACATGTGCTGGTTTAAGCAGGGGAACCTTCCGTGCCATGCATGATATCAAACCATGACGTCTTAGTGTATTACCAACAGTAACCTTGGAAACGGTGGTCCCAGCTCTTTTCAGGTCATTGACCAGCTCCTCCCGTGTAGTTCTGGGCTGATTTCTCACCTTTCTTAGGATCATTGAGACCCCACGAGGTGCGATCTTGCATGGAGCCCCAGTCCGAGGGAGATTGACAGTCATGTTTAGCTTCTTCCATTTTCTAATGATTGCTCCAACAGTGGACCTTTTTTCACCAAGCTGCTTGGCAATTTCCCCGTAGCCCTTTCCAGCCTTGTGGAGGTGTACAATTTTGTCTCTAGTGTCTTTGGACAGCTCTTTGGTCTTGGCCATGTTAGTAGTTGGATTCTTACTGATTGTATGGGGTGGACAGGTGTCTTTATGCAGCTAACGACCTCAAACAGGTACATCTAATTTAGGATAATAAATGGAGTGGAGGTGGACATTTTAAAGGCAGACTAACAGGTCTTTGAGGGTCAGAATTCTAGCTGATAGACAGGTGTTCAAATACTTATTTGCAGCTGTATCATACAAATAAATAGTTAAAAAAATCATATATTGTGATTTCTGGATTTTTTTTTTTTAGATTATGTCTCTCACAGTGGACATGCACCTACAATGACAATTTCAGACCCCTCCATGATTTCTAAGTGGGAGAACTTGCAAAATAGCAGGGTGATCAAATACTTATTTTCCTCACTGTATATTCTATCTATCTATCTATCTATCTATTCAGAGTTATAACTATATATTCAGGGTTACATTTATATATTCCATATTATATATGGCCCATGGGGGGCCAAACAGGAAATAATTCGTTGTAAATCCAAATATATTGTTAAAACTCTGAATATATAGTAGTAAATCCTGAATATAAAAATGTAACCCTGAATATATAGTTATAACTCAGCATGTGAGCTCCGCTCAATATTCCGCTCTATGCCAATGCGCTCCACTCAATCGCTCACGGCCCAAGCGCTCAAATCCCGCTCCGACATGAAATCTCAGTGTAACGCAGGCTACTGTACTATAGCCTTTGTTGATTATTTTTAAGGCATTGTTGGGGGCATTTACCATTTTGCATAGGTGGCCTCAGCACATTGTTTGTGTGATAATAGGCCCTTCTTTAAACTTTATTAGTTTCAGAAAGATTATCGCGGATACAGAGACAGTTGAAGAAAAATCCATCAGAACGCGCTGGCGCCTTCGTTGTACAGGGTTAGAGAAAAGCTTATTTAGTTTCATATTTATGTTTAAATAATATGCTGGGCTGCATTTCCCGAAAACCTTCTTTACGCTATCATTCTTAAGTTATAACTCAGGCTTTACCTTAAAGTTAATAAGTGTTTCCCGAAACGTTCTTGGTTAAGAATACCTTCTGTAAGTCATTCGTTCGTATGGTTGGTCTGGAGCATACACTGTAAATGCAAACATGGTATTTAATTAAAAATAGTAAATTGACCTTAATCATTTTTTTTCAACCTGCTATTAACACTCACTTTTAGTAAGTTATTTGTACTTTGAGGTTGAAGAATCTTACCAGCTCAGTCTACTTGAGCCGGATTCATTTAGAAAAAGTAAGTTTATGACCTGTGGGCATGCGCAGATCAGTCCTCTCTACGCTAGATGGCGATATATGGCCACGCCAAGACCCGCCCTTCAATAGCTACTATTGGCTGAAGGAGAAAACCGTAATTTTAAGCCACCATTATGGTGATCAGTGTTTGTTTTAGTTGGGCTCTTGACCCTTATATCATTAGTTTTAGATTTTGTTTGCTGTTTCTGAGTTATACCAGCCAGATGAACAAATAGAAAAGGTGATCTGATGGTGTTGGTTGTGTTTTACCATAATTGTTATTTCACAATCATTTGACCTGATTCACTGAACTCATGTAGAGCCCTATTTCTGAGTTAGGTTTACTTTATTAATTATAGCAGCACTGTCCTGGTACAGCATAATATTTTTAGCCATTTCAATGAAATCCAAATAATAAAAATAATAAAAAAAACTTGCACAAATCTGCACACACAGACATCAAGAATTAGCGTATGAATCTCAGCAATGGTGACAAACAGATTACCTCTGATCATAAGCTCATTATTTATTCATGCAGCAATGCATGATGGGAGCCATGAATGAGATTTGATTGGTTGCACCCAGAATGCACTGCAACATGCTTTATAATTGTCACCATTGTTGAGATTCACAGGCTGATTCTTGATATCAATGTGGCTAAAACCTAAATGAAAACTTTTATTTTTATTTTTTTTTATAATGGAAACTTTTAAGAAATTCTAAATATTATGCATTATAAGGACAGTGCTGCTGTAATTAATAAAGTAAACCTAACTCAGAAATTGGTTTCTTTAATTTAAGTGAACTTGAAAAATGAGTGAGCAGAACTAAAAGGGTTAAGTTGTAGGTATTTAGTAATTCTAAGTGGAGTTAAATTTATATCAAGCAATCCACACAAAATGAAAAAATTAAGTTAACACTAAGCATGGATATTAAGTTACATGAACATAAAAGAACGTGATAGTGGTACAACTTGATTTAGTACTGCACACTTACAGTGCTATGCATAAGTTTAGACACCCATACTAAAGTTGACTAAAAAGAGGAATAAAAAATCATCTTTTGGAAACTGAACTTAATGCCTTAATTAAAAAAATTTGGAAAAATCCAACCTTTAAGGACACCAATTTTCTTTGTGAATGAATAATGTATCGTAAATAAATAAATGTTCTTCCTTAAAATACAGGGTGCATAAGTTTGGACACCCCTATGTTAAATTCCCATAGAGGCAGGCAGAATTTTATTTTTAAAGGCCAGTTACTTCATGGATCCAGGATACTATGCATCCTGATAAAGTTCCCTTGGCCTTTGGAATTAAAATAGCCCCACATCATCACATAGCCTTCACCATACCTAGAGATTGGCATGGTTTTATTTCAGTTAGCCTAATAGCTAGTTTGATTTGCATTGAGAGATGATCTTATGGAAAGTACCCCATGCCAATCTCTAGGTATGGTGAAGGCTATGTGATGATGTGCGGCTATTTTAATTCCAAAGGCCAAGGGAACTTTATCAGGATGCATAGTATCCTAAACAAAAAATAACAAAAAATACTTAAAAATAAAAATCTGCCTGCCTCTATGGGAATTTAACATAGGGGTGTCCAAACTTATGCACCCTGTATTTTAAGGAAGAACATTTATTTATTTACGATACATTATTCATTCACAAAGAAAATTGGTGTCTTTAAAGGTTGGATTTTTCCACATTTTTTAAATTAAGGCATTAAGTTCAATTTCCAAAAGATGATTTTTTATTCCTCTTTTTAGTCAACTTTAGCATTGGTGTCTAAACTTATGCATAGCACTGTAAAATAAACAAGCTTTTCTAACTCACTAATCTTAAGATTACTTTGCTTAATTTTTTTGAGGCAACGAGTTTGCATACTTTTTTTAAGTAAGGTCAACTAATTACATTTGACAGTGCATATCGACACCACTCTTTAACCAGAAACCCCAGAACTGAGCCATAACCCAGCCTAATCTTACCCAAACCATGTGAACAAATAAGCCACAAGAAAATTCAATTCTCAAAAATAGTTTATTTAACAATAGGCACAAGCCAATAATAATAAATTATTATTATTTTCTATTTTTTAGTACATTCAAAGCAATACATCTTAACATCTTATTACCACCTCAAAGTGCATTTAATTTCAAAATGTTCTGGTCTGTCTTAAACAGTAGTTTACTTAGTAAAGCCCAGTAATGCACAAGGCAAAAAAAAAAAAAAAAAACAGCTAGAATTTTTAATTAAATGAATCTATCAATGAATCTAGCACTGAAATTTAAACATATTATAATGTAATTTTACTCAACAAACATAGAGCAAATAAAAAAAATTACTTAAACCAAATTTGCACATAAGAATGTTTGTATGTGTGAGGGATAAAGTGATACAGGACTGTCCTCAGGAAGTGAAGTACAGCTCTGTTAGCCCCTCTCTAAGCACCAAGCGCTTCCTCCATCTCTACCAGGAGCAAGCTGAAGCCATCTTTGTATTGTTGCTTCTGTCTCCTGATCAGTGGCATGTGTCAGACGATTTTTTCCTCACAGCAGCTAAAAGACAAAATACTAAATTAATAAATACATATACAAATATTCATCCACCTACTGTAAAATAAATCTAGGTTACAAATTAAAATAAGGTTGCTTTGGTTAAATTTCATACAGGTAATGATTGCTTATAATGTGGCACTATTGACTGACCCACAGGCCGGTCTATCGCACGCCGGTCGTGTCAGTCTGTAGTTCTCAAGTTCAGGGCAGTGAATCAGCCGTATAGGTGAAAGTTCACTTCAATAAAGAACAAGGTGACATCCGAGTTTGAATTCAGGTATTTAAAAAAGCTCCAAAAAAGAGATGTTCTTCTATTTTTTAAAGATTGCCATTACATCACCTGCCAAAATAACCTTTGTACCGCCACGGTAGATTTTTAATCGAGGTTAAGGTTAAATAAAAATACTACAAAAATAAGAGAGCAGTAAACACGTCGCAGGCTTGATCTGTTTCTACATGGGTGCAAAAGAGAACCGTGGTTGCATATCTGCTGTACATCTAATGTTAGGTCGTACACAATATATAGACTGTAAAAAAATAAATAAATTTGGGTCGTGCACAAAATAACGTTAGCTTCACTTACCTGAACAGCGGGTCCGGATAACCGTATAGTACCCTAAAGAGTATGGAAAACTTAGACTATTTTGTATGTGGATTAAGTTTTTTTTATTAGAAATTCATTAAAACAAAATTTAACTCAATTGTCATGTTAGGAAAATGTATATTTTGTTCAGGTCAAAATGATTTTGGAATTTTGTGAACACTGCTGAAAACTAAATGCTATATTTATTAATTATTTATCATTTTTTCTGGACATAGCTTTTTTCACTGACTGTTTTATTTCTCCCGTAAAAAATTGTGGTGGTGGGGGGGACAATCCTTGAATATATAGTAGCGGCCTAAATAGGCTACTTATAATTGTCCAGTACACAAAGTATGGCCCATAATCGCTACACTGATCTGGGCCACACACCTCCCATCCACAATCGGCCCAAATATTGTCTGCCGTCATGCACTGCCATCATTGCCACACATGGCCCACAGTTGGCCGGCAACACGCCAGCAGTGCCATGATGAGGCCACATTTGGGCCAAGTCTGTTTGCTATGCCTATGTGGGTTATTCTACATCTAAATGAACTTTCCTTCATTCTAGTAGCCTACCACTGCAACCCCATCCCGCCCCACATCGCCATCGGTCTACATGAAAAACTCCCTGATGTACATTCAATTCAAATTTATTTGTATAGCGCTTTTCACAATACATATTGTTTCAAAGCAGCTTTACAGAAAGTGCATTTCAGAAATGTACATAGAGAAATACAGTTAGTTAATCATGTATTGATTTAGGGCATAAACATATCGCCAGCGTCGAGTCGTCTCTTCACGGGCGTCGAGTCGTCTCTTCACGGGCGTCGAGTCGTCTCTTCACGGGCGTCGAGTCGTCTCTTCACGGGCGTCGAGTCGTCTCTTCACGGGCGTCGAGTCGTCTCTTCACGGGCGTCGAGTCGTCTCTTCACGGGCGTCGAGTCGTCTCTTCACGGGCGTCGAGTCGTCTCTTCACGGGCGTCGGCGTCGAGTCGTCTCTTCACGGGCGTCGAGTCGTTCACGGGCTTCGAGTCGTCTCCTCACGGGCGTCGAGTCGTCTCCTCACGGGCGTCGAGTCGTCTCCTCACGGGCGTCGAGTCGTCTCCTCACGGGCGTCGAGTCGTCTCCTCACGGGCGTCGAGTCGTCTCTTCACGGGCTGTAAAAAGGCTGTTCTTGTAACATATGAAATATGATTTTCGAAAGACAAGTTGCGGTCTAATATAACACCCAGGTCTTTTACTGTAGAGCAGGGGTAGGCAACCTAAGGCACGCGTGCCAACACTGGCACGCGGAGGGTTAATCGCTGGCACGCGGAGGGTTAATCGCTGGCACGCAAGCAAATGCGAGAGAAGTGTATGTATTTCATTCAGATAAGGTAGTCTACCTGCACACAGATCTACATTTTGATGTAATAATTCCTCATAGTAAAAAAAAAAAAAGCTTATTTTATTAAGTTAGGAGTAGAGATGCACCGATTGATCCGCTGATGCATGGTGACCGGAATTGGCCGATTTTCACGTGAGCGGCCATAACCGGCGACCGGCCGGTCAGTCTGACATACGCCGATTTTATGCCGGTCAAATGCACTCGGGCTCCCCATGATTAACATCGCGCAATATCAGCATCACACGTGCACACGGAACGCACATATAGGAAACCTCGTGAATTACGGCCGTTTCACGCATATTTTTTTCGGCGTGCATGTTAATCAATGAGTGCATTCACACCGGGAGCAGGAGCAGCGCGTGAGCGCCCAACAGGAGCGTCGCGTGAGCAGCAGTGAAGCGGGGATTTTGCCGCCGAGTCTATTTTGTCTGCGCTGCTCACGCTCAATTAAAGTGAATTCACACTTTTGATGGACAAAATAAATATGATTTCAAACAAAAGTGCCCAAAATGCACAGAATGTGCATAGTGTGTTTTAACAAGAACTGGAAAGAAAAGAAAATGAAAACTCAAAAATATTATATAAAATTTACCCATTTAAACTTGTTCTTATTGTTTAGTTTGGGTAAAAGGATATGGTATTTTATAAAAAAAATATATATATGTATATATAGAAAATAAATATTTGTGTGTGCTGTAAAGTGGTTAGAAAAAATGAAATTGGAATCGGGTATGGGCAGGTCAAACTCAATGAAAAATCGGAATCGGCCTAGAAAATTGTAAAAATAGAAAATCGGTGCATCTTTGGTTAGGAGTTATAAATACTATTAAATTGTCTATTTAAATCTAAAACAAATTTCAAGAGAAATATTAAAATTTCTGTACTATTTCTTATGAAAATGTAAAATGTTTGTGTATTTATATGAGTGTGTGTGTGTGTATATATATATATATACATGTGTTGTGGCACAGTGATGAACTCGGAAACTTAAAAATGGCACTTTATGACAAAAAGGTTGCCGACCCCTGCTGTAGAGGATAAAGTAACAGGACATCCTTCTAAATTAAAGTTGTATTGTAAGAGGTTTTGTGGGCAGTTTTTTGGACTAATAAGTAATACCTCCGTTTTATCTGAATTTAATAGCAGAAAATTACACGTCATCCAGTATTTTATATCTTTAACACACTCTGTCAATTTAGATAATTTATTATTTTCATCTGGTCGTGATGAAATATATAATTGAGTGTCATCCGCATAACAGTGGAAATTAATTCCATGTTTTCTTATAATATTACCAAGTGGCAGCATATATATTGAGAATAGCAGAGGGCCTTACACAGATCCTTGTGGCACTCCATAGTTTACTGGAGTTATGATCGATTTTTCCCCATTTAAACAGACAAAATGGTAGCGGTCTGATATGTACGATCTAAACCAGTTTAATGCTTGTCCCTGAACACCAGTGTAGTTTTGTAGTCGATCTAAGAGTATTTTGTGATCTATAGTGTTGAACGCAGCACTAAGATCGAGTAAAACTAGTATTGAGATACAGCCTTGGTCAGAAGCTAGAAGTAAATCATTTGTGATTTTAACGAGTGCAGTTTCAGTGCTATGGTGCGGCCTGAATCCAGACTGAAACTTTTCATAGTTATCATTTTCTTGCAAGAAAGAGCCCAGTTGAGCGGACACCACTTTTTCTAGTATTTTAGACATAAATGGAAGATTTGAAATGGGTCTATAATTTGCTAGGTTATTATGATCTAATTGTGGTTTCTTAATGAGAGGTTTTATAACTGCCAACTTGAATATTCTTGGAACGTGACCTAAAGATAAAGACGAGTTAATAATATTGAGAAGAGGCTCTGCCACTACAGGTAACACTTCTTTCAGTAGTTTAGTGGGTATAGGATCTAATAAACATGTTGTTGGTTTAGATGCAATGATAAGTTTATTTAGCTCTTCCTGTGCTATAGTTGTAAAGCAGTGTAGTTTTTCTTGAGGGGTGATAATTGAGGCTGAATCATAAGACACCATTAAAGATTGTACATTTACAATTGTGTTTCTGATGCTTTCTATTTTCTCAGTGAAGAAATTCATAAAATCATTACTACTACACTGTAACGGAATATTTTGCTCAGGTGATGTCTGTTTATTTACATTTTACATTTACATTTATTCATTTAGCTGACGCTTTTATCCAAAGCGACTTACAATTGCTATATACTGTATGTCAGAGGTCGCACGCCTCTGGAGCAACTAGGGGTTAAGTGTCTTGCTCAGGGACACATTGGTGTCTCACAGTGGATTCGAACCCGGGTCTCTCACACCAATATAGGCATGTGTCTTATCCATTGTGCCACACCACCCCATAGTTGTTAGTCTAGCCACGGTGTTAAATAAGAACCTAGGATTATTTTGGTTATTTTCTATTAGTTTGCGGAGGTGCTCAGCCCTGGCTGCTTTTAGGGCCTTTTTATAACGTGTGTAGGAGCTAAAATAAGGTTTATTTTTGTTTGTTAAATAATTAACTATTGCACCCAATGTTATGTGAGTTGGCACCACCTAGGGGTTAAAGCAGGAGATGGAATAAAGGACCTGTGACTTCACCTGAGGGCGTGGCCAGAACTGGAAGTAACAGTCTTTGACCTCACGGCCTGACTCCATAGGAAACAGATTGATTCAATCCACCTTATATCTTTTCAATCCTTTATTTATATGAGAGTTTGATTTTTTGATTTTGTATAAACATACTTTTTTGTAATAAATATTATTTCAGTTTGGAAAGCTATCCTGTGGACAATGGAATAATTTTTGGAAAGTGAGCGTCAAGCCTTTTTTTTGTTCAGCCACCAAAGTGAACTGTTTATCTGCTACAAAAGTCAAAGACTCCTTCCTACAAGCTGAAGATATCTCAAAAATGTGCTTGTAACTGAAGAAGTGAAGTGCATGGATATCAATGAACACATGGACTGACTGTTTGTTTGGACCGCATGGTATGTACGGCTTTATGCATTTCTTGAATCAAGTCCTTGAAATGATAGAAGAGGAAACAGAACAGAAATTCAGATGTAATGGAAATCTGCTTATGGAGTGATATGATTGTAAAACCGTGCAAATTGTTGGAAGTCTACTATAGGAAAAGTGGATTATTGGATGATTGTATAACAGTCTGCTGAGCCAGACAACATAGTAAGTCCATGCATATTGATTCCATGTGCTGAATTAGTAAACAAGTGGCAAGTATGGAAGACACTGTTAATGAGTTTGATGAAGAGAAAGTCAAGGGTGACTTATCAAGCACTGTTATGGATTTAGAGATTAGTGGTCATGCGCCTAAGCTACGAAATGCTAGAAAAGGAAAGCTTGCCCACTTAACGAAAAGAAAAAATATAATGCTTGAACTTATGGAAGATGCTTCGTGTGTGCAAGAAGTGAAAGAAAATTTGAATAAATTTGTGTGTCTATTGGATGATTTTAAATCTCTACATGAAACCTATCAGGAGTTGTTGTCAGAAGAGGAAGCAAGGCGAGACGAAGTAGAATGGTTTAAACCTAAAATGGCAGACATTAACACTTTTCTCTCTTCTGTTTCTGAATGGCTGTCTGGAGTATCTAAGGCTGTGGAACCTCAGGAGATTGAAGTTGCCCCTAAAGACAGCATATCTCAAATTTCCAGTCGTGAATCCAGATCAAGAGCGTTTTCAATTGCATCTGCAAGTCTACAGGTGGAAGCAGAAAGAGCTGCAGTTTTAGCAAAGGTGGCTGCACTCAGAGAAAAACATGACTTGGAGGATAGAGAAGAAGCACTTAACAAAAAGAGGCAAGCATTAAAGAAAAAACGTGAAGTTCTGGAGCTGAAAGCACAGCTAGATGCCTCATCAGCCAAACTCGCAGTTTTGAAGTCCGCTGGTAAATATCACGGAGCCTCAGCAGCAACAGACTTAACATCTAATCCTCACGACGTGAACGTGCCAAGGGAATCCTATCATGCTGAGATGTCATCAATGAGTTATGCTTCAGAGTGTGAATTCCTTTCTTTGGATAAGGTCGCTAAAGCACTTTCTGTTGTGCAAACCCCAAGTGTTCGTCCCAAGGATATTCAACCCAGTCCTATCCCACAGCGTTCAAATGGCCACAGTGCAGTCAGGAAGAAAGCCAAGGAGGTTCAACCACCTGGTCCAGGTAATCTCCATGCACAGTCAAACCTAGCCACAGCCAGTGCATCTGACCAGTCTTCAGATCAGTCTTCAGATCAGTCTTCAGAGTCTGGCGCGGGTTCTGGTGTAGATCTGAGCAGTTTGGTAAACATCCTTCAACGCCAAAATGACATAACATCCCTCCTAGTGAAGCAGCATCAGCTTTCAAGTCTTCCTCAGAGAGATATCCCAATCTTCGATGGTGATATTCTGAAGTACAGACCATTCATAAGAGCTTTTGAATATGGCATTGAGCTAAAAACAGATAGCAGTGCTGACCGACTGTACTTTCTTGATCAATATACCAGTGGCTTTCCCAGAGATCTGGTAAGGAGTTGTCTTCATATGACCCCAGATAAAGGTTATGAAAGAGCAAGAGATTTGCTACAGAAACACTTCGGAGATGAATTCAGCATGTGTTCTGCTTATATGAAGAAAGCATTAGAATGGCCTACGATTAGACCTGAGGATTCCAAATCTCTGAGGAGCTGTTGTAATGCAATGGAGGACATGAGTTACTCACATGAAATTAACTTGTCATCCAACATGAAAGTCTTGGTCTTGAAACTTCCTTACAAGCTGAGGGAAAGATGGCGATCAGAAGTGTGGCAATTTCAAGAAAACCAGAACAGTAGGCCTCAATTTAAAGATCTTGTCCTATTTGTTGAAAAGCAAGTGAGAGTGGCTTCAGACCCAGTATTCGGGGATATTCAAGATAAACCCCTAATCAAAACTAAAGACAAGTTCCCCACTAAAGTCAAGCTGAAGTCTGGTGGAAGTACCTTTGCTACTAGTGTTTCTGCTCCTGATTTCCATTCTACTCAGCAATCCTCTAATGACAACTATTTGCAAGTCTTATGTCATCTGTGTAGCAGCAGCAATCACACGTTGGAGCAGTGCAAGCTATTCAAGAAAAAGAAGCACAGGGAAAAGATAGAATTCATCAAAGGAAAAGGAATCTGTTTTGGGTGCCTACATCAAGGTCACATCAGCAAATACTGTAGGAAGAGGCTCACCTGTACATCATGTTCTAAACAGCACCCAAGCGTCCTTCACATTGAGCAAACAGAGCAAAAGGTAAAGCATGAAAAGAAAATTGACACAAAAGAAACCGTGAACTCCTCTGCTGTTACGCAGCCAGCCGGTGGGCATATTGGGGCCGGTATACAGGATAATGTCCTTTCAGTGGTTCCAGTAAGAGTCAAAGCTGCTAAAGGTGACAAAATCATTCCAGTCTATGCTTTCATTGACCCTGGAAGTTCCGCTACCTTTTGTACCGAACGTCTGATGTCTCAGTTGAACGTCAAAGGTAAAAGAACTAATATCCTGTTGAAGACAATGAGTCATGAGAAGTCCATGCCAACTTATATAATCACAGGATTAGAGATCTCTGGATTGGATAAAACCAATTTCATACAATTGCCTGACGTATTCACACAAAAGGAAATGCCAGTCACCATGGAAAACATATACCCACCTAAAAAGATCTTGCTAGATGGCCATACCTGCAAAAGGTTGATATCCCTGAGATTAATGGCAACATTGAGCTACTTATAGGAACCAATGCCTCAAAGGTCATAGAGCCATGGGAGATTGTAAACAGTCAAGGTGGGGGCCCTTATGCAGTCAAGACTTTAGTTGGTTGGGTAGTCAATGGACCCTTAAGAGGAGGGAAATCCAGCATAAGTTGTGACTCTCCATCTGCTGACATAAACAGAATATCTGTAGCAAATTTGGAAAAGCTTCTGATTAGTCAGTACAATCATGACTTCAATGAAAAGGCCTCAGATGAAAAACGTGAAATGTCATTTGATGACAAAAGTTTTCTTAAAATTGCAAATGAGTCAATCTCACTATTGGATGGACACTACACACTCAACTTACCGTTTAGGAAAAATGATGTGATAATGCCCAACAACCGTCACATGGCCATGCAACGTCTTCTGAGTCTGAAAAGGAAATTTAAGAGAAGTGATTCATTCCATAAAGAGTACACATCCTTTCTCAGTGACATGATAGATAAAGGATATGCTGAGGTGGTCCCACAGGAAGAGGTGGATCAAGTGGAGGGAAGAACCTGGTATATTCCACATCACGCAGTCTACCACCCTAAAAAGAATACACTTAGAGTTGTGTTTGACTGTGGTGCAACATATCAAGGTGTGTCCCTGAACACGGAACTGTTGCAAGGGCCTGATCTTACCAATTCAATGGTTGGAGTCCTGCTTAGGTTTTGTCAAGAACCCATTGCAATGATGGCGGACATAAAGTCTATGTTCCACCAGGTGAGAGTCTCAAAATCAGATGTGAACTGTTTACGCTTCCTGTGGTGGCCAGAAGGGGACATTGAGCAAAGTCCTATAGATCATCGCATGTTGGTGCACCTTTTTGGAGCGGTCTCTTCTCCAAGCTGTGCTAGCTTTGCCTTGCGGAGAACAGCAGAAGACAACAACTGTTTTAGACCTCTAGTAACCAACGCAGTAATGCATAATTTTTATGTTGATGATTGCCTAGTGTCTCTGCCCACTGCACAGGAAGCAGTGCAACTGAGATCAGACTTGGTGGATTTGTGCAGCTTGGGAGGTTTTCAACTCACCAAATGGGTGAGTAATAGTAGAACCGTCTTGTCTTCCATTGAGGAGGAGCAAAGAGGGAAGAACATTAGGTCCTTAGATTTAGATAAGGACAAACTACCAGTTGACCATGCCTTGGCACTTCAATGGAACGTGGAAGATGACACCTTTAGATTTACCATCACACTCAATGAAAAACCCCATAGCCGTAGAGGTATTCTCTCCATGGTGAGCTCTGTCTTTGATCCTCTTGGACTTTTGGCACCCCTCACTCTTCCAGCCAAACAATTTTTTACAGCAATTGTGCAAAGAAGGCTATGGATGGGATAAGCCGATATCCACGTCTCAGTTAAGACAATGGCTATGTTGGATTCATGACCTCCCCAAGTTGGCGGCCTTCAGTGTGCCACGCTGTAAGAAACCCAATGGATTTGGTAAGCCACAGTCCTTTCAGTTGCATCATTTTGCTGATGCCAGCGAACTTGGATATGGAACTGTAAGCTACATCAGAATGACCAATGAGCAAGGTAACATCCATGTATCTTTCATGATTGGAAAGGCAAGAGTTTCCCCTTTAAAGCAGTTGACGATACCACGACTTGAGTTGGCAGCTGCTGTGTTGTCTGTCAAAGTAGACAAGATGCTCCGGTCAGAACTGCAGCTGCCATTGAAAAATTCACTGTTCTGGACAGATAGTGAGGCAGTGTTGAAATACATAGCCAATGACAGTGCAAGATTTCACACTCATGTTGCCAACAGAGTATCATTCGTTAGAGAAAATACCTGCACCCAACAATGGAGGTATGTGTCCAGTAAGGACAATCCGGCAGATGATGCATCCAGGGGGCTGAGTGTACCAATGTTTCTGGAAAGTAAAAGATGGATATGTGGCCCTGAATTCCTCTGGCAACCAGACCACAGTTGGCCAACTGAAGGGTATAAACAAGTGTCCCTTAGACAAGATGACCCAGAGGTCAAAGGTTTTACCATTGTGTGTAACACGGTCACTAAAAATGAACAGAATCCTACCCAAAAGCTTCTTTCTTACTTCTCAGATTGGACCAGATTGCTTAAAGCTGTTGCTTGGTACCAAAAGCTTGGAGACAGCCTGTTAGCACTCGCTGCTAAAAGGAAGGAACTTTCCACCAATGTCTGCACTCGTTCTAGACATCAAAAACTGGCTTCCCAGCTGCATATCTTCAGATCAACACTTAGTGGTCAGTTCTTGTCTATGAAAGACCTTGGGAGAGCAGAAAAAGAAATTATATCCTACACTCAAAGACAAGCTTTCCCAAATTATTTTGAAAAGCTAAAAATGACTCCACACAATGTTCAAAAAAAGAGTACCCTCTACAAACTAGATCCAGTGATAAAAGATGGATTATTGAGAGTAGGAGGACGACTGTCAAGAGCGACAATGTCAGAAAGCATGAAGCATCCCATCATTCTTCCGAAGCACTCCCACACCTCCAATTTGTTACTACGCCACATTCACGAAAGGTATGGGCACTGTGGAAGAAATTATATTCTTGCCCAGTTGCGTAAGAAGTATTGGATCATCAATGGCAACACAGCAGCAAGAAAAATTATTTCTAAGTGTGTGACATGCAGACGCTTGAAAGGCAAAACTGAGGAACAAAAGATGGCTAATTTGCCAAAAGAAAGAACTCTACCAGATCTCCCACCGTTCACAAATGTAGTAGTAGTAGTAGTAATTTATTTCTTCGGTCATTATAAACATTTAAATCATTAGGTCACATGTTATTCAAAGATCCTGTACATAATACAAAAAAAAATAAAAATACAAAGAAAGAAAAAAAACAAAATGTGTACATTAGAAAGAAAAAGAAAAATACAAAATGTGTACATTAGGAATTTAAATGCTAAATAATGTCTGACCGAAGGGATTTAGGCTGAAGTCAAGACTTATTTTGCCTAACCCCTTTTACAACTGAGACACTATGTCCCAAGATGACACAATTATACAGTTTCTATAATACCAACGATGGTAACATGTAAGCACAGACCTTAAACTTCACAATCAAAATTATATTATGCATCCTCTTTCAACTTCTTTTCTAATGTTCTTCATTCAAGTGTTCTATACTTTTCCATAATGTTTAACTTATACATTTTCTTGAATGCATTAATAGTTTTAGAGCCCTTAAGTTGAATAAGAAGACCGTTCCATAGATCAACTCCTTTAACTGATAAACACCTCCTCTTAGTATTACTCTTCGCCATGGGTTTTTGAAACAGATCAATTCCTCTAAGGCTGTATCTAGATTCTCTAGTTTGAAACATCTCTTGTAAACAGTGAGGAAGCATGAGATTGTGAACTTTGTACATCACAACTGCTGTGTAAACATCAACAAGATCATGAAATTTTAATATATTTAATCTAATAAAAAGTGGATTTGTTGGAGCAAGGTATTCTGCATAACTAATCACTCTAATTGCTTTCTTCTGCAATAAGAAAATGGGTTGTATATTAGTTTTATAAGTATTCCCCCATATTTCCACACAATAGCTAAGGTATGGAAGGATAAGGGAATTGTACAGTATATATAATGCATTTTGATTCACCAAGGTTTTTATTTTACACAGTATAGCAATAAGTTTAGAAATTTTAGTCTTTAGTATATTTATATGCGCTTTCCAATTTAACTTATCATCAATGTTAATTCCCAAAAACTTTGTTACATACACCCTTTCAATTTCTACCTCCCCAATTTTGAGTCGACAAAGTTTGTTTACTACCTTGTTTCCAAATACAATATATTTAGTTTTATGCAGATTTATGGAAAGTTTATTTACTTCAAACCATTTTTTGAGTATCTTAAGTTCGGTTTCTACTGAGTTCAAAAGCAGCTCAAGATCTTTTCCCGAACCGTACAAACTGGTATCATCAGCAAATAGGATACATTGCAATTTGTTGAGGACTTCACTAATTTCATTAATGTACATAATAAATAGTTTAGGTCCCAAAACGGAGCCCTGAGGAACACCGTGGGTTATTTTTGCCTCCATTGAACTGATACTATTAATATGTACATACTGATTTCGGTCACTTAGATAACTTTGTAGCCAAGCATGTGCTAAGCCCCTGACACCATACCTTTCTAATTTATTTAAAAGCAATGAATGGTCTATTGTGTCAAAGGCCTTGCTAAGGTCAATAAAGACACCAACAGCATACTCACTGTTCTCGATAGATGTTGATATCTGTTCTACTAATTCTGTGACTGCCATTGAAGTGGACCTATTGGATCTAAAACCGTACTGATGTTCACTTAACAAGTTATGCTTGTCTATAAAGCTATCAAGTCGTTTCACAAATAGCTTTTCCAATATTTTTGAAAACTGCGAGAGTATTGAAATCGGTCTATAATTAGTAAACTGTTGCTTATCTCCACTTTTAAAAATAGGTATTACTTTGGCAGTTTTCATTTTACTCGGAAAGATACCCATTAAAAAAGACTGATTACATATATACATGAAAGGACTAACAATACAATCAATGATATCTTTCACAAGGACCATATCTATGTCAAATATATCTGTTGTTCTCTTAGTCTTGATGGAATGTACAATTTCAATGATTTCTCTCTCACTAACACTTTCAATGAAAAGTGAGTTTAGATTATTTTTAATATTAATTTCTTCAAATTCTTTTGCATTGTTTGATTGCACAATTCCATTGGCTAACTTAGGCCCAATACTGACAAAAAAGCTATTAAATGCATTAGCAATTTCCTTTTTTTCACTGATGATTGAATTATTCACTGTGAAGTAATTTGGATATTCTTCCTTTTTTCTCCCATTCCTGATAATGCCATTCAAAACCCTCCAGGTACCTTGGATATCATTCTTGTTCTGCTCCAGCAAACTGTGATAGTACGCTTTTTTATTCAATCTTATTAATAAATGTAGGAATGGACTATTTTGGCCCAATAGAAACAAAAAGAGGAAGAAATTTTGTCAAAAGATATGGCGTACTCTTTACATGTATGTCGTGCAGAGCCATTCATCTTGAAATGGCTAGCTCCCTGGACACTGACTCCTGTATCCATGCTTTAAGAAGATTCATATGTAGGAGGGGCCAGGTAAAACATATCTGGTCTGACAATGGTACCAATCTCGTAGGTGCATGCAGAGAGCTCAAAAAGGCCATTACCAATCTGAACAGCAGTAAGATTCAAAGTGCCATGCTCCAAAGGGGTATTGACTGGAGTTTCAACCCACCAGGGGCGTCTCACCACGGTGGCGTGTGGGAGAGACTAATCAGGTCTGCAAGATGGGTCTTAAATTCCCTTTTACACCAACAAGTTGTAGACGATGAAGGTCTCCAGACATTGTTTTGTGAAGTTGAGGCAAGTCTTAACAACCGCCCAATCACCACTGCATCCTCTGACCCTTTCGACCTGGAGGCTCTTACACCTAACCACATTCTCTTGCATAACTCACAGCCTGTTCTACCTCCAGGTGAGTTTTCCAAATCTGACTCATACACCAGGCGCCGGTGGAAACAAATGCAATACTTGTCAGATTTGTTCTGGAGGAGATGGACACAGGAGTATTTAACACTAATGCAAGAGAGACAGAAGTGGTGTAAAGCAAGAACTAATCTCAAAGTTGGAGATATTGTGGTGGTGGTTGACCCTACCTCTCCACGATCCTCATGGCCGCTTGCAAGAATACTAGAAACAAAACCTGACTCAAAAGGGATGGTCCGGTCAGTCAAACTGCAGACAAAGACCAGCATTATGGAGCGGCCCATCACAAAGCTGTGCTTGCTGTTGGAAGAAGATGATCAATAGAGATCAGATGAATGGAAAGTATATATTCTTTTCTTTTTGTAATTAGATTACTTAGATTATTAATCGCTCCTTGTATAAATGTATGTAAATGTTCAATGTTAAATTTGAAACATTTAGGGGCCGGATATGTAGGAGCTAAAATAAGGTTTATTTTTGTTTGTTAAATAATTAACTATTGCACCCAATGTTATGTGAGTTGGCACCACCTAGGGGTTAAAGCAGGAGATGGAATAAAGGACCTGTGACTTCACCTGAGGGCGTGGCCAGAACTGGAAGTAACAGTCTTTGACCTCACGGCCTGACTCCATAGGAAACAGATTGATTCAATCCACCTTATATCTTTTCAATCCTTTATTTATATGAGAGTTAGATTTTTTTGATTTTGTATAAACATACTTTTTTGTAATAAATATTATTTCAGTTTGGAAAGCTATCCTGTGGACAATGGAATAATTTTTGGAAAGTGAGCGTCAAGCCTTTTTTTTGTTCAGCCACCAAAGTGAACTATTTATCTGCTACAACGTGACACTGTCTTTCCACGTGATTCTAAAGACCTCTAAATTAGTTTGTTTCCATTTACGCTCTAAATTACGAGTTTCTCTCTTGATAACATGCGTAGCACTGTTGTACCATGGGGCTTTAGTTTTCTCTCTAACCTTTTTTAATCTAATTGGTGCAACGATGTCTAATGTACTAGAGAAAATGGTGCTTATAGTGCTAGTCATTTCCTCTAGTTCATCTGTTTGTTTGGGTTCACTGAGCAGCTGAGATAGATCAGGTAAGCTATTTGAGAATCTATCTATAGTGGTTGGAAGGATTGTTCTGCCTGGTCGATAACGTGGCGCAACATTACAAATTTCAGCAGTACGTAGTATGCAAGTGACCATGTAATGGTCAGTGACTTCATCACTTTGCGGTATAATATCAATATCGGTTGGATTGGTTCCATGTGATATAATTAAATCTAGCGTATGATTAAGACGATGAGTTGGTCCGGTGACGTTTTGCTTGACCCCAAAGGAGTTTAATAAATCTGTAAACGCAGCCCCTAAGGCATCATTTGTGTTATCTACGTGTATGTTAAAATCTCCAACAATTAATGCTTTATCGACATTGACTAATAGATCTGAGAGAAAGTCTGCAAACTCTTTTAGGAAATCAGTGTAAGGCCCTGGCGGTCTATATACAGTAGCCAAGGCTAGAGATAATAGGGATTTCTTTCTTACATCTGAGAGCGTAACATTTAGCACAAGTACTTCAAACGAATTAAACCTGTGACCTGTTTTCTGAGTAACATTAAGAATATCTCTGTAGATTGTTGCAACACCGCCGCCACGACCAATCAGACGGGGCTCATGCTTATAACAGTATGACAGTATAACAGTATAACAATGATTTTAGAGCCCGACACGCGCTTCTGAAAGGTAGGCTTATGCATGTGTAGCCTATGTGAGAGAAAGTTAGGTGGCTCACCTTATTTTGTGTGTAATATTTAGATATCCCAGCAAACATTTGGACATTTAATGACCGTTGACGTCCCTCCGACACGTCCTGTCATGGTTGAAAAATAGTTCCAAAATGAAAGTTGACTGGACGTTGAGCATTTCTGAATGCATTTTTTGGAAATGTAATGTTACATTTTTTCCCCCGATTTATGCCGTCCTACAGCGGCTATTTTTGGCTAGAGACACAACGTTGCCATCGGACCAATGTTTGCTGGGATGCCATATTGATATTAACAGTGACGGACTGGCCATTGGGCAATGTGGGCAAATGCCACTGCGGCCGCCTGGTCTCATCACTTGTTGTGGCCGCATCACAAACAAATAAATAGGCTAAATAAAGCGAGGAAGCGGCCGCCTATTGGCGCAATGGCTGCAAGCGGCAGCACCACCAGCGGCTCGCTCGCCGCTCATCACAACTTGTGGCGCACAACCATATAAAAAGGCTAAATAAATAAATAAAGCGGAGATGCGGCCGCCTTTTGGCGGATTGGCCTCCCGCAACCGGCAGCACAGCCAGCGGCTCGCTCGGCGCTCATCACAACCATATAAAAAGGCTAAATAAATAAATAAAGCGGAGTGTCTGCAACAATAGGCCGTCGCAAATCAACAGACTAAGTAGGCCTATATAAACTGACAAAATGTAAAAATGTGTACCTTGAATGCAATGTAAGTCGCTTTGGATAAAAGCGTCTGCCAAATGCATAAATGTAAATGTAAATGTAAATGTAAATATGAATAAAATAATAATAAATTAAGCGGAGCTGCAGGCGGCCACAAAAAAACAAGGAAAAAAAGCAAACAAACAAACACCACGGCCTATCTCTGAAAAATAATAGCCCTATGAATGAACTATTAAGCTATTAAGCTTTCCTGTAGCTCAAACAGTAGAGCGTTGGCGCTTGCAATGCCAAGTTCATGGGTTCAATTCCCAGGGAAAGCAAGAACTGATAAGAATGTAAAATGTGTACCCTGCAATGTAAGTCGCTTTGGATAACAGCGTCTGCCAAAAATAAAAATAATAATAATGACTTTTTATTTCTATTTTTCCTGTGAAGGACAAATAGCCTAAATGTATGTAATCTCTCTATTTATAAGGTATTTTGAATGTTTTTAGTCAGTGGAATTTCTCGCGATCATTGACCTGATGAGATGATAGATAATGACAAGTGAATGATGGGTAATGAGAGCATATCAACAACACGGAGTGAAAGAAAATGGATCGAGGAATGAGAAAACGGCGAGTAGAAAAGGGTGGAGCAGAAAAAAAGAGAGAGAAGAAGCGTGTGAAGAAGAGTGTGTTGTTTGTGTAATGTTATGTTTCTTTGTTGGTTGCAGATGACTTGAGAAGACAAATGTGGCCTCTCTGCTAAAATTGCCAGGGCCTCTTTTTGGTGCCAGTCCGCCACTGCATATTAATAATATTTATAACCGCTAAGAAGAGCTGTGCGAGCGCAGAGTCTACCACTGATTTGCCGCTTTCCGTGTCATTCATTAAAAATGAACTAGAGACTTGTGCTTTCAGCACATTTGAATAAGAAACAATATCAAGTCTATAAAACACGAAGCACAAGAAACATCTATCTGTGAGAACACTCTTTTAAACAGCATACACACTGGGACATTTGACTGCACATCACAGTTTTGACATTGTTGATCCTTCTTGCAATCATAATGCAATGGACTATGGCCTACATTAAACCTTTAAACAAAGGGGTTATTGAGCTGTTTACACTGTTATATACAATACAAGAGCCTGCACAGTGACAGGAAATAAAAATTAATGAAAAAAAAAAAAACTGCCTACTTTAAGATGCACAATGTGTCAGAAGACATGGGGGACAGAAATGATTTTAACCACTTCATTAAGTTTTGTTTTGTTGAAGACCTTTCTTTAAAGTGAATTTCGTTTTGTATATATTGTATCTTAATTTTAATCAATGTTTTATCAATCATTTGTGTTGGGTAGACTAGTGTGGTGCTGGTGGATATTGAGCAGACATAAGTCGTCCGGTCAGAGACGAAGTACACTTTAATGGATTGAGGCTTGTAGAGACAGTTACAGTCGTAGAATTGAGTTGAGTGAACAATTGCAGTACAAGTAGTAGAGGGTATGACAGAGTAGTTTGGAGTGTAACGTAGTATGAGTGGTTCTAAAACAAACAGAAAATAATAATACTAAATTAGTCATGAACAGTAATAACAAGAATGAACACAATCTGTCAATTATACGTACATTATGTATATAATTATACACATAGCAATCGATTCAGACAAGTAGAGACTATATTAGCACTTAAGAAAAATGACATCACGTTCTCTGACACGTGAGCTGACTGGAATCGATACATATGGTTTCATTAATATGAACAATCTCCCTTTTCAAAGTAAACAAGAACATACACATAACCAAAACGACCCAAAGGGACACATAATTACAATATAATACGTAAATATCAATATATAACTGTCTGTGTATGCTTTCACTAGCGCCGTATATGGATGATGCAATCGACAATGCGTGTTGCGTACATACGCGATTATAACTAACTAACGCAGATACAATCAATCTCACATTCAAATCGCAGCTCTTTAAAGATAATGAATAACATAAAACAAATCACTCACTTGTATATGAACGCACTCTGCAACAACCACAGTAACAGCGGGACACTAGCAAAGTCTCTATACGAGCTCTCCGAACTGCTTCTGGTCAATATTGACCCGTTAAAAGGAAAATTACTGAGTCATCAGAGTAATGCGTCTTAAAGTCACAAGGGGGCGCTAATGTCTCAATATATGCATCGCTGGCCTTTTCAACAGCCGCCCCCACATTTGCGGTGTAAATGTGTAAATAAGAAAAGGTATACCAGGTAAGGGATAGTACCAAGGTGTACTCAGTCCAGTAGAGCTGGGAGGCTGATGAGACGGGTGATGGGACGTATATAGGATTTCCCTTTGACTTCCACTTCGGCAGCTCGGGTTCTCCCATCTTCTCCTGGAAAGACTTTTGTCACTTGTCCAACTGGCCAGAGTGCTCGGGGTAATTGATGATCAACAATCATTACAACAGTGCCAGGCTGCAGGTTCTCTGCCTCTTTGCGCCACTTCTGGCGAACTTGGAATTCTGGAAGATAGTTACGGAGGAAGCGTCTCCAGAAGTGGTCTGCTAGAAGCTGACTGTGTCTCCACCTCCGTTTGCTCAGCAATTCTGATTCGGGGTATATTACTTGAGGTAAAGATGCGTCCGGCCGCCCCATGAGCAGCATGTTGGGAGTAACTGGGTCAGGGTCTGCTACGTCTGAGGATGTATATCCGAGTGGCTTTGCATTGAGAATGCCTTCAATCTCAACAAGCACAGTACGTAGGACTTCTTCTGTCACAATTTGTCCCCCTATAGTAGAACAGAGGGCAGACTTCAGGGATCTTATCTCTCTTTCCCAACAACCTCCGAAGTGGGGAGCACCAGGGGGGTTAAACTTGAAACTGATCTGGTGGCTGGCTAATTGCTCCTGCAAGGAAGGATGGAGCTCAGCGAAATCCTCTTGTAATGCTCTCTCGCCACCTTTGAAATTTGTACCATGGTCTGATATGATTTCAAATGGCTTGCCTCTGCGGGAGATGAATCTTCGGAGGGCCATTAAGAATGAATCTGTGTCCATCTGGTAGAGCAGGTCAAGGTATACAGCTCGCGTTGTCAGACATTTAAAAATGACCCCCCACCTTTTCTCATGTCTGCGCCCAATCTTGATGAGGTAAGGGCCAAAACAATCCACTCCAGTGGAGTAAAAGGCCGGTTGCAGCAAACGTAGTCTCGCAGGAGGTAGATCAGCCATCCGGGGAATGCTGGGCTGGCCTCTCAACTGTCTACAACCCAAGCATGTTCTCTGGTGCTGCCGAATAGCTTCTCTACCTTTTAATATCCAGTACTTACGACGCACTTCTGCAAACACCCTCTCTGCTCCTGGATGGTGTAGAGTTTCAACGAAGTCCTGGATAATCAGTCTGCTCAGGGGATGCTTAGGGTCCAAAACTATGGGGTGAATAGCGGATTCGTCTAGCTGCTCTGTTCGCCTGAGACGACCACCAACTCTGACAAGGTGTGTTGTGCTATCATACTCTGGCGCAAGGCACAGGAGACGACTACTCATTGGTAGAGGTTTACCTGACTTAAGATGAGTCACCTCAACTGGAAAACTTTGGCTTTGTGCCTGTTGAAGGAGGGCTAGTTCGGCTTCTCGATAATCTTCAGCTGTTAGTGCTTCGGAAGGGTTAGCCTGCCCGTGTAAGACTCTGGCACCAGCTGTGAGCAGTTGTTTATAGGATGTGAACTGGTTGCAATCTGGTAAGGCTGGGTTGGTGACAGGAACTGTAAGTCCACAAAATGTGCCTGATTTCAGTTCTGCATCTTCAGTAGGGAGCTGTAGCAGAGGACTTTGAGGCCACTGATCTAGGGGCAGGAGGAGGAATGATGGGCCTTGACTCCATCGGCTCGGCTTAGCTAACTCGGCTAACGTTTTACCCCTCGTGATATCATCGGCAGGATTCGACTTGGAATCGACGTAACGCCAGTCCTTGGGGTCAGTTAACTCCTGGATCTCTGCTACCCTCGTGCCGATGAAGACTTTAAACCGACATGAGTCAGCTTGGATCCATGCCAGCACCGTAGTGGAATCCGACCAGAGTGTGACTTGACTTATAGGGACACTGAGTTCAGACTTCAATAATCTGGCTAGTTGGGCTCCTGTCAGAGCGGCGCACAACTCGAGACGAGGTATGGACTGTTGTTTCTTTGGTGAAACTCTGGATCGAGCAGTCAAAAAAGCTATCTCTACATACCCTTGAAGACTGAGTGTTCGGAGGTAGGCTACTGAGCCATAGGCTCGCTCGGAAGCGTCACAGAAGATGTGTATGTCTCGGATACTCTTTGGGTTATCCAACTCTACCGTGGAGTAACATCTGGGAAGTGAGATGCGCTGAATGTCTGGTAACTCTTGCTCCCATAACCGCCAGGCTTGGAGCAGCTCGTCTGGAAGTTGAGGGTCATCCCATTCCCTTTTCTTGTCCCACAGACGCTGGACCAGTACTTTAGCTCTTGTGGTGTAAGGGACAATGTACCCTAGGGGGTCATATTGACTGGCTAGTACCTTGTATATATGACGCATAGTAGGGGCAGAGCATTCAATGGGACGATGCTTGTATGACAGCGTGTCTGAGGTACAGTGCCAGTGTAGTCCGAGTGCAGACTCTTGCGCATCTGGTTGCACTTGAGTCAGCCACAACACCAGGCTACTTGACTTGGATTCTGATGGGATATGGTCTAGTACTTGAGGGACGTTGCTGGCCCATTGTCTCAGATCAAATCCTCCTGTGGCTAGGAGATCTCGCAACTTGGACGCCAGTACCTTGGCTTCTTCCTGGGAACTAAAACTCTGAAGGAAGTTGTCCACATAGAAGGACTTCTCTATACATTCTAGGACGTCTTCACCTGGCTGACTGTGGTCGATGACATGCTTCTGGAGCGCGAAGGTCGCACAGCACGGGCTGCACGTCGTCCCAAAGGGAAGAACTTGCCACTCATATACTTGCGGGGACTTGTCTCGGTTGAGGTCTCTCCAAAGGAATCTTAACAGTGGGCGGTCTTCAGGCAGTAGTCGCACCTGATGAAACATGCCCCTAATGTCACTACTCAAGGCGACAGTATGTTGACGGAACCTCAGGAGCACAGACATCAGGGAAGGGCCTAGTGTGGGACCAGGGAGGAGCAATTGGTTGAGATTCTTCCCTCCATGCACGAATGAACAGTTGAAGACGACTCTGTTCTTGCCATTATGTTGAGTCATGTGGTGGGGGATATACCAAGATTCTTCTGCTTGATCCACTTGGTCAGGAGGTATCAATTTGGCATATCCAGCCTCCTTCAACTTGTTCATCTCCACCTGGTAGGTTGCTGCTTGTACTGGATCCCTGGCTAATCTCCTCTCTATTCCTCGGAGGCAAGGTAGAGTGTTTTCTGGGGAGGCTCGCAGGGGAGGCATATTTTTCACTCTTAGTAAGGGTGTGGCATATCTGGCTACTCCATCTACTGTCACTCTGGTAGTCTTGTACTCGAGCAGTGAAACAGCATCTTGATCTTGCTTCGAACGGGTAATGAGTTTCTCACTGCGGTAAGGGAGCACGTCTAGTTGCCACAATTTCTCAACTTGTCTGAACAGATCAGTATACGAGCCTGAAGTAGCTGTGAAGAGGCACTGCTGGCTGTGAAGGCGATGCTTGATCTCTTGAGTGGGACCTTGCAGAGTCCAACCTAGTCGGGTCTTGATGGCAGCAGGACCATTAGGTGGGCCTAGACGGACTGGCTCTACTGGGGTGATGAGGTGAGGGTAATCCGACCCTATAAGGAGGAGAGGTTGGACGGATTCAACATGTGGCAATTGTAGACCTTGCAAATGGCTGTATTTACGTTGTAACTCATCTACTGGATAAGTATGCTCAGCTAATCCCAGTGTCTCTGCAGTAAAGGCTTGATGAATCCTGAATGTGGCCTTAGGTTGGGACGCTGGCGACACTGTGAATGTGACTGAAGCACCTCGTAGCATATGGAGGTCTTGTCGGACTGTACGTAGTACAAGCTCTTCTGGTCGACCAGTCAATCCGAGCTGCTGTGCTGCTGAATGAAGGAGGATTGTGCGCTCGGACCCGTCATCCAAGAGGGCATAAGTCTCTAAGCAGTGGTTGCCATTTCTTAATAGTACCTTACAGATCTTCAACAAGACACGCCGGCTGTCAGTGGGACGATCTAGGTACAGTGTTTCTGCAGTCGTGTTCACCAAACAGCTCTCTGATGGTCCGATCTTAGGTTTCTCAGTAAAGGATCGATCATTAACCTCGTGAAGGACGTATAAGTGTCGGCGATTACAAATCTTGCAGAGTGTCTTGAGGTTACATTGTGCGGCTTGATGAGCTCGTCCACAACGCCAACATCTCTTGTGTGATTGTATCCACTGTACTTTCTGATCTCTGTTTAGTTTCTGGAAACTAACACACCCATTCAGGTAGTGGTCTTGAGCATCGCAATATGGGCAGAATATCTTCCTGTCTTTGGGCATAGGGTCAGGAACTTTAACTGGTATGTCCCTGTTATCTTTCTCAGTGCCAAGGAAGATACTCGTGGCCTTGAATGGCTGTCTCGTGTCTCTCTGGGGTGCCCTCTTGTGAATGGTTACAGATTTACTTGATAGAGGATAGAACCTGGTGCTGTCTTCTTGAACTTGCAGCTCAAACTCTAACCATGCTGATAAATCCAGCAAAGTGGGTATAGGAACTTGCTGGGGATGGACAGACCGTCGAAAACTTGTCTGCAGATCATGTGGAAGCTTACACAACAGTCTTGATACATGGGAACCACACTCTAGCTCCACGTAGCCTTTATTCCCCAATTGCTGCAGCATACTCACTAGTGAGCGAACTTTCAATGCGAACATCCGGAAGGCTCTCACATCTCCGTGACTGACATTCGGACCGTCCATAAGCTCGGCTATTCGCTGGAGTGCCAACTGGTGGGGCTGTCCATACTGTTGATTAAGCGCCTCCATAGTCTCTGAGAAAGGGAATAATGAGTTGCAATATGAGTCTGCAATCAGTAGTGATTCCTCAAACTTCAGGTGATCGACAAGAATCTGGTACTTAAACCTCTCTGTAGCGTCCGCTGGCAGAATGTTCTCCAGAGCGATGCGCAGCCGAGAGAACTCTCTAGGATCTGGCTTAACGAAGTTCGGGATGGTGGGAGCTGGTCCCCTATAGGTAATCTCTTGACTGGGAGGAATACGTAATCTGTTTAAGCTGTAACCACTTCGGCTATCATCAACTCTGTCGTAAGATGTCTGTGGAAAAGACTGACGCTGTGTGGGTCGGGCATAATTAGGCTGTGACGTCCTCTCCAGCTGCTGAAGCCTCTGTTCTAAATCATGCAGGCGATCTTGTCTGAATAACCCTGCTGGTTTGTCAACTGGTCTCTGAGGTAGCTTGGATCTAGGCAGAGGGATGGGCCTGTCAATAGTAGTGATCTGCGGAGTATGGACACGGGGTTGAGGAACAGGGGAATATGTACTCTGTGTATGGCGACTGGAACGATCACTCACTGTAAGTAGACTCAACTGTGCTTCCAGGGCCTCATTCCTCTCCTCAAGTTTCTTTATCTGCTCATGGGAATGACGTCGCAACTCCTCTGTCTCCTTCCGCAACTGCTGGAACTCTACTAAGACTTCTGAAGACAGCTCAGGGAGGGGGGAAGTATGTGCTCGCTGTTGTTCGTACTCTCTACTGGGACTCCACTCTTTCAAAGGCTGCCATGGCTGCATACTTGCTCTATACTCACGGGAGGTAGCGGTGCGTTTGGGTGCAGCTGCTCCTCGTGATTCTGAATCATCACTCATCTCAGAGGAAGAATCTACTCTCTGTCTTGACTGTGTCCTCTGTTGATGATCAGTAAGCTCGAAGTCTGACAGGTAACTAGGGAGCCGCACCGATCGTCTGGGTCTGACGGTGGGCTCAGGAAGGTCAGGTCTAGGATCTGAATCACTCTGATGCATCATTCTTATGACAGCTCCTAACTCCGGCTCGAAGGACCATTTGTTGGGTAGACTAGTGTGGTGCTGGTGGATATTGAGCAGACATAAGTCGTCCGGTCAGAGACGAAGTACACTTTAATGGATTGAGGCTTGTAGAGACAGTTACAGTCGTAGAATTGAGTTGAGTGAACAATTGCAGTACAAGTAGTAGAGGGTATGACAGAGTAGTTTGGAGTGTAACGTAGTATGAGTGGTTCTAAAACAAACAGAAAATAATAATACTAAATTAGTCATGAACAGTAATAACAAGAATGAACACAATCTGTCAATTATACGTACATTATGTATATAATTATACACATAGCAATCGATTCAGACAAGTAGAGACTATATTAGCACTTAAGAAAAATGACATCACGTTCTCTGACACGTGAGCTGACTGGAATCGATACATATGGTTTCATTAATATGAACAATCTCCCTTTTCAAAGTAAACAAGAACATACACATAACCAAAACGACCCAAAGGGACACATAATTACAATATAATACGTAAATATCAATATATAACTGTCTGTGTATGCTTTCACTAGCGCCGTATATGGATGATGCAATCGACAATGCGTGTTGCGTACATACGCGATTATAACTAACTAACGCAGATACAATCAATCTCACATTCAAATCGCAGCTCTTTAAAGATAATGAATAACATAAAACAAATCACTCACTTGTATATGAACGCACTCTGCAACAACCACAGTAACAGCGGGACACTAGCAAAGTCTCTATACGAGCTCTCCGAACTGCTTCTGGTCAATATTGACCCGTTAAAAGGAAAATTACTGAGTCATCAGAGTAATGCGTCTTAAAGTCACAAGGGGGCGCTAATGTCTCAATATATGCATCGCTGGCCTTTTCAACAATTTGCCTGGATTTAATAAATAATAAGCAAATATAGCAGACAATAGCATGAATGCGCCGGGCAGCCCTATAGCTATTTATTTCAGATAGGCCTGCTCGAACCAGCATGTCACAATGGGCATTCTGGGTTGAGAGAATTTACTTTTTTTGGTGGGTCGCCAGAACGCACACCACACACCAGCTTACTGGTGGAGAGGAGACAATGATGAAGCCAATCAGTGTATGAGGATGATTATAGGAGGCCATGATGGACAGAGGCCAAGGGGCAGATTTGGCCAGGATGCCGGGGTTACACCCCTACTCTTTTTCGAAGGACATCCTGGGATTTTTAATGACCACAGAGAGTCAGGACCTCAGTTTAACGTCTCATCCGCAGGACGGTGCTCTTTTGGCAGTATAGTGTCCCCGTCACTACACTGGGGCATTAGGACCCACACAGACCACAGGGTGAGCACCCCCTGCTGGCCTCGCTAACACCTCTTCCAGCAGCAACCTGGTTTTCCCAGGAGGTCTCCCATCCAAGTACTAACCAGGCTCAGCCCTGCTTAGCTTCAGTGGGCAACCAGTCTTGGGCTACAGGGTGATATGGCTGCTGGCAGTGCTTGTTGTATCAAAATTCCGAGCCCGGAGCCCTCCCCCGGATAGCACGCCAAATACGCATAATCTTTACTCTATTTAATTTGATGTAAGTGTGAACTCGTGAAACGCAGTTAAACAGCCCCTGCATAGAGTGAATAATCGATTTTTGAGCCTTTGATATACTAATTAAGCACCACCGCCAGGACAGCACCTGGTAACGTCGCACTTAAGAAGGTATATCTTAAGCAGCCTCCTAAGCCCTCATCGACTGAGGTGCCCCTCTTCCCCACCGCTCCGCTCAAAGCATTCCGCGATCTGCGAAATTAGTCATTTGTTTTTTTTGTTTTTTTATTTATGTCGGTAATGTTTTGCTCTTGTTCTTCTACTAGTGCTAACAACATGTACAACATATCCACGTTCTTAGAATTAGCTGATTGTCTAATCAAATTATTGTACTCCCGGTCAGATCTAATACAAATAACACAATTTTCTGTTGTTGGCACACTTTGTAGACAAGGTAAACTGGGTAAACCAAGCACTGGGTATTTTTGAGAAAATGAAAGCTCAGACGGGCGAATCTAGAAATCTTCCCCTTATGTCGTCATAAGGGGAAAGGTTACCTCCCCTTTCTCTTCTTTGCCTTGGCCCGCCCATGAGAAAATGAGCTGCGCGAGCGTGATATTGGTTTTTCCTCGAGAGACATCATGGCTTGCAAACGAGCGAAGCATGGCAGTTGCTCAGTGTTTGGATGTACAAATGAACACAAAAATATGTTTGCATTGGTGAAAGCATTAGTGAGAGTGCAGAAACTGTTGCAATAAGATCTTAGTTTCTGTTATTATCAGCAATGTGTAATTGTGATGTTCTATCAAAACATCTACAATAAAGTCTCAAATGTATTTGAGCGTGTGCTGTCTTCTCTTTTAATTGTATATTTTGTAATAACTGGATAATTTGTGTTAACAAGCAACCACCCCTTAGTGGCCCTTTTTTTTTGTTTAGGCCACTGCCCCTGAAAATGTCTGTGCACGGCCCTGACGCCTAGAAATGGTATGCTTTTAGTTAAGTTATACGAGTCTTCGTAGCGCGCTAAGAAACAACGTTATCGGGAAAAGCAGCCCTGAAAGGATCTCTCCGCTCTGGAGGAAATATTAGTCGCTTTGCTACAGCTCCGCCGGCGCTCCACTCCGCTCACATGCTGTGTATATTTAATTCCCTAATATATAGTTATAACTCTGAATATATAAATGTAATTCCCGAATTTATATTTATATATTCAGAGTTATAACTATATATTCAGGATTACATTTATATATTCAGAGTTTTAACTATATATTCGGGATTTACATTTATATATTCAGAGTTATAACTATATATTCAGGATTACATTTATATATTCAGAGTTATAACTATATATTCAGGATTACATTTTTATATTCAGGATTTACAACTATATATTCAGAGTTATAACTATATATTCAGGATTACATTTTTATATTCAGGATTTACAACTATATATTCAGAGTTTTAACAATATATTCGGATTTACAACGAATTATTTCCTGTTTGGCCCCCCATAATATATAATTTGTTTATTATATATAGTTACATATCTATATTCTCTCTCTCTATATATAATTTTTTTATTATATATAGTTACATATCTATATTCTCTCTATATATAATTAGTTTATTATATATAGTTACATATCTATATTCTCTCTCTCTCTATATATATAATTTGTTTATTATAGTTACATATCTATATTCTCTCTCTCTCTCTATATATATAATTTGTTTATTATTTATATATATATAATTTGTTTATTTTATATATATATATATATAGGCTTATGTGTGTGTGTGTGTGTGTGTGTGTGTGTGTGTATATTTGTGTATACAGTATATATAGGCGTATATTTGTGTGTGTATATGTATGTATATAGTCAACATTTGAAGTGGATCAAAACCTTTCATCAAAGTTATACATGAATTTTGAACAATATGTCTTAGGATAGAGTCTTTTATGTAGATTAATGTGTAAATATATTTGTGTGTATACAGTTATGTGTATATATATGCACACACAAATATACGTCTATATATATATACGTCTATACACACACACACACACACACACACAAATATATATACACTTAAGCCCATTGGCGTCGGAAGAAAAAAAAAAGTGGGTGGGTCCTCCCCCAGAAAAATGTTACTGGAGTAAATACCATTTCATTCTGGTGCCTTTTAATTAAACAAGTAAACTAAACTCCACTTAACGTCGGGCGGTGCTTTGCCTCCACGTCGTGCATTAAATGCACAGCTATCCGTGGA
>NC_140218.1:1163086-1168086 GCF_951802725.1 Rutilus rutilus | reverse complement strand
GTGCGAGTGAGGGAATCGGTGTGTGAGTGAGGGAGTGAGCGAGCGAGTGAGCGAGTGAGTGAGTGAGCGAGTGAGTGAGTGAGGGAGTGGGTGTGCGAGTGAGTGAGTGAGTGAGCGAGCGAGTGAGTGAGTGAGGAATGTGCGAGTGAGTGTGCAAGTGAGCGAGTGTGCAAGTGAGCGAGTGTGCAAGTGAGCGAGTGTGTGAAGCTCGAGTTGAAGGTGGACATTTGCACAATTACAAGGTTTAACTTGCTGAAGTGTGTGTGTGTGTGTGTGTGTGTGTGTGTGTAGGTCTAAGGACAGCATGTATCACGCGCTGGGCTACAGCAGTATTATGGCTATGCAGGCCACCATGACCTTCGAGCACAAAGACATCCAGACTGGAATGGCCACCATCAAAGATGCCTTACAGACCTGCCAGAGGTGCGGCTCACACACTCTTCTCATGTTGTTCTGAAGCTTCTGGACTCTGATGTTCTGATGTTCTTCTGTCTGCAGGTTCAGGAAGAGAAACTCAGTGGTCGGGTCCATTTCCAGCCTGTTGTCCAAACAGCCGTCAGACAGCCTGAGAGACGGTAACCGTGTGTGTGTGTGTGTGTGTGTGTGTGTGAGTGAGTGTGAGTGTGTGGGACACTGTACGGCTCTGAATGCGTTTGTGTGTGCACATGAACTTTAATGACTCCCATTCTTAATCCGTAGGGTTAAATATGGAGTTGAAACCCCTGAAAATCAACCCCACACCATAACCCCCCTCCCCCCTCCACCAAACTTTACACTTGGCACAATGTTGTCAGTCAGTTCTTACTCGTGTGTGTGTGTGTGTGTGTGTGTGCAGAGGAGATGCATGCGGAGATCTGCTACGCTGAGTGTTTGCTGCAGAAAGCCACACTAACATTTGTACAGGTCAGTGAACCGTTTCACTTCAGTCCATTGTGTTTACATCGGCTTGACTAATAACTTGGCCACAGTTTTGTTTTAGAGTACGATACGATACTTCACTAGCAGTCCAACCTGAACACGTTACAGCAAAAACACACACTCGCACACAAACCAATGAAAGAAAACAAAATACACACAAACAATAACGGTAACACTTTACAATAAGGTTCGTTAGTTAACATTAGTTAACTACATTAATCAGCATGAACTAATAATGAAGTGCACATACAGCATTCATTAATCTTTGTTAATGTTAATTTCAACATTTACTAATGCATTATTAAAATCTTGTTAACATTAGTTAATGCACTGTGAACTAACATGAACTAACAATGAATGACTGTATTTTTATTAACTAACGTTAACAAAGATTAACAAATACAGTAACGAATGGATTGCTCATGGTTAGTTCATGTTAGTTAATACATTTAATTAATGTTAACTAATGACCCTTATTGTAAAGTGTTAGCAAAATAACATCTGCATGTGCCATGTGAACGGCTGTTCATATTACTAAACCATGCCTAAAATATAAAACCTAAGAATGTGTCTTCTATGTGTTTCAGTCATCATAATATCAGTGAAATACTATTATAGAAGTTGTTAATATTTTAACTAGCTTAAAGTTTTTTATGTTGTATTTTATTTCAAGTTATGGAAATGTTTTGTTGTTTTATGTTTAACAGTAATATTCCTGCTTGGCAAATAATCTTGTTTCAAGCATAAATCTAATACATTTTAGTGAAGTTTATGCTTGAAACAAGAGAAACTCTTTGCTCAGTGTTTCTTCTCTTTAGATGCTTCACTGGAAAACACAACAAACGTATTGAGTTATAAGAAAATCATGTTTATGCAGAGAAGTAAAGTAATATTAACAACAAAATATTTGCCAGAGGAATAAATAATATATTGCAATAATAAATCAAGATTTATGGAAGTTTGTTTCCACCAGAGAAAAAAAGTCTGAATTTGTAGATAAAAAGTCACAGTTACCCTTTCTAGTTTTTTTTTGTGGAAACAAGCTTCTATAATATTAAGATAAATATGAAATATAAGACAAATATCACATTCATCACTGCCTTCTATTTATTTCAGGATGAAAACATGATCAGTTTTATTAAAGGAGGAATCAAAGTACGCACAAGTTATCAAATTTACAAGTGAGTCTGAAATCAACAGTTAGTGGATGATTGTTTCCTGTATTAAAATATGATATAATATACTGCATGAAAGCTGTACAAATATTGTATTTATATTATAAACAGTTTTTTCAATTATTGCATGTAAGCAACCGTTATATATTATTATATTTTAATATAATATATTATATTATATAAAAAATTCAATTCTGCACACATTTATTTGTATAGCGCTTTCACAACACACACCGTTTCACAGCAGCTTTACAGCGAGCGCATGAGTCCACACACACACACACACACACACAGATCTGATATCAGAGGAGATATTAGAGTGTATTTCAGAAATGCACAAATCACAGTTAGCGAAAAATGTATTAATTTGAAGGCAGAAACAGTGAGCTCACTGAAGTACTGGTTTGTTAACAAATGATCATGACATTTATCTAATAATATTTAATAAAATTTAAAATAATAGAATGTATACTAATATATGGCAATTTAATATAATAAATTATATTATATTATATTTTTTTGTGAACAACTTTTCATTAAATAATCAATTTAGCACAAATTGAGATAAAATACATTAGAACATATACATCTCATATACTGTGTGTATATATATATATATATGTGTGTGTGTGTGTGTGTTTGTATATTATATATATATATGCTTAATTTATATATATATATATGTATAATCTAATATTTTTATGGATATTATTATTATTATTATCATCTAACTGGTGTGTGTGTGTGTGTGTGTGTGTGTGTGCGTGTGTGTGTGTGTGTGTGTGTGTTTAGGGACTGCCAGAATGTGTCGAACTTGCCTCAGGGAGTGGGCGGAGACAGCGAGGCCTTCAGACAGTTTGAGGGCGGAGTCAAGCTGGGGATTGGCTCCTTCAACCTGGTCAGTTAATGAGACAGGAAGTGCAGAATGACCCTGAGAGTCATTGTGCATGTGGATAAACTAGACTAGTAAATCGCTCTTGAAGTGATGCTTGACCTCTGACCCTCTGTGTGTGTCAGATGCTGTCTTTACTGCCGGCACGAATCCTGCGACTGCTGGAGTTCATCGGCTTCTCAGGGAACCGAGTGAGTAACCAGTGGAGGAAGAGATTAAGCTTTCCGGAACTTTGAATCAAACCCACCAATTGCGTTGCAAAATGATCCACAGTTTCGAAGCACTTGAAACGTCACACCTTAAACCAAATACAGATGTTTTATTGAAGATGTGAACTAGAGGTCGACCGATGCGGGTTTTTCTCTGGCCGATGGCCGATATATGATGACGATTTTTTAGTGAAATAATAAATGCACAAAACAGGTCATAAAAAAATCTAGTCTTTCAAAAAAAAAATGTGGTGAAAAAAAATAAATAAAATAAATAATCTAATAAGAATAGGTAATATGTAACAACTTACTTGTAGGTCTACACTACAAATAACGCTTTTCTTACTCAGTGTTTCTGTCTTGTTTCCAGTCCAAATATCTAAAAACTCTTAAATCAAGATGCATTTTCTAGATGAGTAAAATGATATAAGATATTAAGTCTTGTTTTCTGGGGGAATTAATCAAAATGAAGTGAGTTGATGCTTAAAAACAAGCAAAATGATCTGCCAATGGGGTCAGAAAAATAATCTTAATTCAACATTATCTTTCTGACCCCATTGGCAGATCATTTTGCTTGTTTTAAGCATCAACTCACTTCATTTTGATTAATTCCCCCAGAAAATGTAATTTTACTCATCTAGTAAATGCATCTTGATTTAAGAAATGTTTGATATTTGGACTGGAAACAAGACAAAAACACTAAGAAAAGCATTTTTCCCAGTGTAATTTCTACATATTGCACATTTATTGTTCAACAAAAAATATTTTAGCAATATGTATATTTTTGTTAGAATTATTGCGCTCATATTCTGTTGTGCTCCGTCTGTTTGTGCGCATGCGCGCGGTGACGCTCGTTCATGGAAATGAAGTTTCTAACGAGTTTCTAACATTTACAGATGGAGAATAGGAGGAGACACCACATCTCAAACTCATTAAGCACGCCAGCACATCTCACGGGCTATTTTAATATAAAGCTTGTCTCATGTTTAGGACGAATTGGATAATGCACTTCCCCCGCACCAGCTCATATCAAACTACAGTATTGTCTCATTCCATATTGTTTATTAAAAACATATCGATATAGTGTACAAACTCGTGAATATGTCCGTTTATGCTCAGGAAGACATGAAAGAGTTTACTATTCGCTCGCTGTGAGACGCAGCAATCTGGTGTCTGTGCTCACTGATCGGCCAATCAAACGGTCGACCTCTAATGTAATCTACACACACACACACACACACACGCTAACGGCTGCTGTTTCTCTCCGGCAGGAGTTCGGTCTGTCTCAGCTGCGGGACGGCGCCGGTGGTCACAGTCTCAGATCAGTCCTGTGTGTGCTGACGCTGCTCTTCTACCACACTTACGTCTCTCTGATACTCGGTAACCAGCGCTGAAACACTTTTGGTTACAGAGGAAAACTGGCCATCAGATGGAATCTAAAATCAGCTAGATATATATTTATATACACTATGGTGCCAAACGTTTTGGGACGTCTGCCTTTACATGCACATGAACTTTAATGACATCCCATTCTTAATACCATAACCCCCCCTCCCCCAAACAGCCCCACACCATAACCCCCCCTCCACCAAACAACCCCACACCATAACCCCCCCCCCCCTCCCCCAAACAACCCCACACCATAATCCATAATCCACCATAATTGCCAACTCAACATTTCTATTTTTAGTTTAGTTTTTTGTTTAGTTTTTTTCATCTTAATTTTAATTTAATTTAAACACACTCTGTCTTATTTTGACAATAATAACCCTGATTTATATATGTTTTAAATGTCTGTATAGTTTT